>NC_079448.1:194286-209286 GCF_903798145.1 Danio aesculapii
AAAAATATATGAAACATTAATTTACATCGTATTAACTCATGCAGTTATATATATATATTAAATAAAGTATATACAATAAAAACAAACAGGTAGCACTGTGGCCTCACAGTAAGAAGGTCTCTGGTTTGAGCCTCGGCTGGGTCAGTGTGTGTTTCTGTGTGGAGTTTGCATGTTCTCCCCGTGTTGGCGTGGGTTTCCCCCACAGTCCAAACACATGCGCTATAGGGGACTTGATCAACAAAACTGGCCGTAATGTATGAGTGTGTGTGTGTGTGTGTGTGTGTCTATGGGTGTTTCCCAGTACTGGGTTTCAGCTGGAAGGGCATTCGCTGTGTAAAACATGCTGGAATAGTTGGTGGTTCATTCTGCTGTGGTGACCCCTGATGATACTCTAATACAGAATCAGTCCAGCTCACATTGGTAGTTCAGTGCTGAACTAAAATCAAGAGTTTGCTCTTCTAATCTTTAGTTTCAAATGCACTTCCTGTTTGTTTTCACCTAAATTATCAGATTACATGATTTCAAGGCAATGGGTGGGGCTAACATAATTAACCACGCCCCTCCAGCTGTCAGTTTTGACAATTAACAGAAATGGAGGAGGAGTCTGTCAGGCTGTAATAACCTTACCTTAATGCCTACTTTACTATAGCCAATCAGCCCACAGTATAAAAACAAGCCACGCCCATAGCTTACTCATTTAATATTGTGTTTCTATAGGAACTGCATCACAATAGGAAAACAAATAATGATCTAGGGAACCGTTATAGATGTAGTCTTGATCCGCAGTGAGGCTGCTGCTGCTGCGGTATTCAACAGTAATGAAGAGGACACAGTAAAGCTGAGGGAGCTGCTCTAATCACTGCTGCTGCTGCTGCTGCTGCTGCGATTACACACTTCTCCAGCTGATCTGCTCTTCCTCCTCCTCTTCCTCCTCCAGGATGGTCTTCTTCACCTGTGACGGCTGTGGAGAGTCCCTGAAGAAGGCTCAGGTGGAGAAACACCTGCTGAAGTGTCGCTCCTGTCAGGTTCTGTCCTGCATCGACTGCGGCGCAGACTTCAGGTGTGTGTGTGTGTGTGTGTGTGTGTGTTCACATCAGGTCTGATGTAGGGATGACATCGTCTATCATCGCCGTTGCCTGATAGCGATCATGATGCTGAGCCGACATCGCGATCCTCTGCCCCGGCGCAGCAGCAACCCGCTCGCAAAAAACACACACTCAGTCCCCGTTTACACTACGCCTTACGCTGTGTTCACGCCAGACGCGGTACACTCGGATAAATCATGCTAATCACGTGTAAATAGTCGTGTGAACATTTTGAGTTTCTTCGCTTCATTCGTGCATCAAATTCGCTTCACAATAGTCACGGATTCACGTGATGGGCGGGGCTTCTGTCTGCCCGCTGACTCTAGCTTTCCTGCTAAATGGCTAACATGGATGTTATTGAGAGATTAGCTGTATGCAATGTGCTTTAGGAAGGCTGAAAAACTGCCGATTCATTTGGCGCCGTGTCTGAGTCCACTAGATCTTTCAGCAGCTCTGAGTTCATCAACTCCTCCAGAAACGGTGCTGGATGATGGAGCTTCAGACTGAGCCGAGCTCAGAGACACCAGCAGGAGACACCAACAACAGGCGACACGTCATTAGCAAGCCCCTACAAGAGAAAGCTCCTGATTGGTTAACGCGGTGCGAATGTCCGCTGAAGTTCAGGTTTTCCAACTGGAGCGATTCATGCGATACGTGCGGCAAGGCCACAGGATGTCTATTCGCATCTTTGCGTTGACTTAACATGTACAGCACTCGCGCTTGATGCTGCTTCTGCGTCTGGTGTGGACGCAGCGCTAGTGTTAATATAGCATTTTACAACCAAAACAATCCACATCCACACTGGGGTTTCACCTAACGTTTCTGAACAGTTCTGAACATCGCCCAACCCTAATGCAAGCGTGTGTGTGTGTGTGTGTGTGTGTGTGTGTGTGTGTGTGTGTGTGTGTGTGTGTGTGTGTGTGTGTGTTGACAGAGGCGATGACTATAAGAGCCACAACCGCTGCATCAGTGAAGATCAGAAATATGGAGGACGAGACTTCCAGGCCAGAGCCAATAAAGGAGACCTGAAGCAGCAGCAGTGGATAGAGGTGTGTGTGTGTGTTGATCATGTAGAGTGTGTGTGTGTGTGTGTGTGTGTGATGTAGTGTGCGAGGATGCACCATGTGTGTGTGTGTGTGTGTGTTGATCATGTAGAGTGTGTGTGTGTGTGTGTGTGTTGATCATGTAGAGTGTGTGTGTGTGATGTAGTGTGCGAGGATGCACCATGTGTGTGTGTGTGTGTGTGTGTGTGTGTGTGTGTGTGTTGATCATGTAGAGTGTGTGTGTGTGTGTGTATGTGTGTGCAGTGGTTGAGCAGCAGGATTAAACCCTGCAGAGCTTCACTGTGCTGTATGTGTATGTAAAGGCTCCGGCGGCGGCGGGACGGGTCAGTGGAGCACACATGCTGAATAATGCTGATCTCCAGTTACCAACACACACACACACACACACACACACACACACACACACACACACACACACACACACACACAGTGTCCACTCTTACATAAGACAGATCAAGAGGAAACGAGACACCAGTGTGTGAAGCAGAGGAACACCCTTAATATAATGTGTGTGTGTGTGTGTGTGTGTGTGTGTGTGTGTGTGTGTGTGCGTGTGTGTGTGTGTGTGTGTGTGTGTATGTGTGTGTGTGTGTGGGGGGTCTCATGTTTCTCCGTGTTCTCCTTCAGAGGGTTCAGGAGGCCGTCAGCCGGCCGGATGTGGGGTCAGAGCTGCAGCAGGTCCTGCGCCGCCTCAGTGTGTATGAGAACGTGCCCCGCAAGAAAGCCAAGTTTGAGGTGAGTCTGTGTGTGTGTGTGTGTGTGTGTGTGTGTGTGTCTGTCTGTCTGTCTGACTGTGTGTGTGTGTGTTTGTATGAGACTGTGTGTGTTCTGAAGGCTCCTCTCTGGTGTGTTTGTGTGTAGAACTGGATGAGGAACTGCCTGAAGATCCACAGTCCACATTTACTGAAGCAGGTCTGGGAGATTCTGTCCACGGCGGCAGACAGCGTAAGAGTTCCAGATACACAACACACACCTGTACTGTTACACACCAACACACACTCGCTGAGACTCACACCTGCTCTACATCACTGCTGTAAATGACACTGGGGTTTGTTGTGATGTTTCAGAATGGAAAACAAGCGAATCAAGAGACAATAGAGGACCGAACCGACCTGAAGAACGGCACTGAGGAGGAGGAAGACCAGCAGAAGAAGAAGAAGAAGAAGAACAGAGAAGCGGAGCAGCAGAATGGACACGAGAAGCAAACAAAGAAACAGAAGAGGAAGAGAGAACAGAACGAACAGAACACAGACACAAAGACCAACAAGAGACAGAAGAAGAGCAAGCAGGAAGTGCCTGACGGTGAGGATCATGTCGGAGTATTGTTTCTGTCTCTAACAGAATGATGCTTATCTGTTCCCTGTCTGTTCTGACCTATCAGATAGCCTGAATGAGGAAGGGGAGGAGCCAGACAACCAAGAGCCTGAACCAAACTCTTCAGGTCTGTCTCACACAACACAATGACAGTAAACACTGCAGCATCAGACTCAGACTGTGGTATAATGACAGTAAACTGCAGCATCAGACTCAGACTGTGGTATAATGACAGTAAAACTGCAGCATCAGACTCAGACTGTGGTATAATGACAGTAAACACTGCAGCATCAGACTCAGACTGTGGTATAATGACAGTAAACTGCAGCATCAGACTCAGGCTGTGGTATAATGACAGTAAACGCTGAAGCATCAGAATCAGACTGTGGTATAATGACAGTAAACTGCAGCATCAGACTCAGACTGTGGTATAATGACAGTAAACTGCAGCATCAGACTCAGACTGTGGTATAATGACAGTAAACTGCAGCATCAGACTCAGGCTGTGGTATAATGACAGTAAACGCTGAAGCATCAGAATCAGACTGTGGTATAATGACAGTAAACGCTGCAGCATCACAATCAGACTGTGGTATAATGACAGTAAACTGCAGCATCAGACTCAGACTGTGGTATAATGATGGTAAACACTTCAGCATCAGACTCAGACTGTGGTATAATGACAGTAAACTGCAACATCAGACTCAGACTGTGGTATAATGACAGTAAACTGCAGCATCAGACTCAAACTGTGGTATAATGACAGTACACTGCAGCATCAGACTCAGACTGTGATATAATGACGGTAAACACTGCAGCATCAGACTCAGACTGTGGTATAATGACAGTAAACACTGCAGCATCAGACTCAGACTGTGGTATAATGACAGTAAACTGCAGCATCAGACTCAGACTGTGGTATAATGATGGTAAACACTGCAGCATCAGACTCAGACTGTGGTATAATGATGGTAAACACTGCAGCATCAGACTCAAACTGTGGTATAATGACAGTACACTGCAGCATCAGACTCAGACTGTGATATAATGACGGTAAACACTGCAGCATCAGACTCAGACTGTGGTATAATGACAGTAAACACTGCAGCATCAGACTCAGACTGTGGTATAATGACAGTACACTGCAGCATCAGACTCAGACTGTGGTATAATGACAGTAAACTGCAGCATCAGACTCAGACTGTGGTATAATGACAGTACACTGCAGCATCAGACTCAGACCGTGGTATAATGACAGTAAACACAGCAGCATCAGACTCAGATCTACTAATTCTGTGTTTCTCCGTCTACAGCAGGGAAGTTTAATTGGAAAGGCACGATAAAGGCAGTTCTGAGAGATGCTCCTGAAGAAGGACTCGCTGTCAAAAAACTGCGCAAGAAGGTGAGTTAAACTCCTGCGTCAGTGGTTGGTCAGCTGTGTTTCTATGATCTTTGACCTTCACATATCTGTTTTCTGACTCTTCTGGATGGTGTTTGCTGCTTCTCCAGGTTTTAGCTGCGTATTATTCCTTCAGTGGAGACAGAAACTACAGGTCTGAAGAGGAGCTGCTGTCTCTGTTCAACAGGAAGATCAACACCAACCCCAAGTTTAAGATCCTGAAGGACAGAGTGAGACTGCTCAAATGATGATAATAAACATCATAATGATAATCCCTGAGCAAACACGCGTCCGTCTGTGTGTTTAGTTCAGTCCTGCCTGACGCTGCACACACTCGACATCAGTCGTTTCTGTTGTGTGTTATATTTGATAAGTGACATTATTGTTATTTTAAGGCCGGTTTATGTCAGTGATTATATGATGGATTACAGAATGTCTGTAGTTTTCATGAAGCTCCTCCATTTCTTCATCTGTCAGTGAACACTGATGGTTATGGAGTTATTTCAGAGATTAGATGAGACCACAGGCTGTACAATCAGATCAGATGAGGCTGACATTCATTAATATGTAAACATGATGTGGGATTTATAATGCATAAACAAATATGACTGAGCTCATGTCCATGTGTTGCGTTGTAAGTCGATATATTGATTATATACATCCGTCTGGAGCTCCAGCTTCAGTCAGTCAGATCAGGGTCTGAAGGCCTTCCACTGTGTCATTACATAAGCGCAGCACAGATCCTTTAATAATGTGCTTTAGTCAGCTTTGAGCTGTTGGACAGTTTGGGTTTTCTAAAAATAGAAAGAAAATAAGCAAAAATACTGCTTTATGTGTCCATTTAAAGCAATAATTCACCATACATTACAATTCTGTCAGTAGTTGGATCCCAAATGACAGTAAATACACTCAGCTGTGAAGGAAATCACCTAACTAAAGTCATTACTAGGGCCGGACGGAATCTGCAGACGTTTTTTGATATTTCTGCGCAGAATTTTGTTAAAAATCTGTGGATTTCTGCAGAATTATTTTGGGATTATCATAACTAAAACCTTAATATATGAAATAAAAAGTAATACCTTTTAAAGCTTTATTTAATGTTTACAATGCAAATCCAATTAGATCCATTTTATTTGGTAAAATTTTAATTTAAAAACTGAATATAGATTGACACACATTTACACAATAAACAGAATCAACAGAGTCATTATCCATCAGGAGGCAGAGTAATCATCTCTATCAGCTAATCTTTCCTGCATCATCCAAAATAAATAATGTAAACAAACATAAGTGCCCTAAAGCTCCTCCCCTTCATCTGCAGCCCCTCCCCCTTCATTTAGCTGTTTAAAGTGGACTTATTCTTAATAGATTGTTCAGTGAATGCACTATTTATAATACAGAATGGAATATAATAGGACACAGGTCATATCTGATTTGGGATGCAGCTAGTATTTATTCACCCTTGTTCTAATCTGTTTATCTTGCATGATTTGCATAATTAAAGTCCACATTAACCGGAGGCTGCAGCAGAACTTTATTTCAATATGATGACGTATTTCTAAGTGAAACGGAATATTGAGTAGGGGCGGGGTTTTACTTTTGTGCTCCGCCTCACAAAACTAACGCAAACTAACGGCTGGAGGGGCGTGGCTCAATCCGTCAAATTATCGGGGAAGGACTGCCGTTCCAGAGCGGAAGCAGACGGTAAGACTCTTTATGGAAGATCATCAGAACAGAACAGTGTATTAACTTAAGATCGTAAGTAAATCTTGATGTGTAGTTCATGTGTCAGCAGATGACTGTAAAGCTACAGAGTTTGTCATAAATCATCACACACAACAGTCTGCAGTGTAATCTCTGTCTATATTCTGACTGTTCACTTATCTGGTTCATTTATCATATTTTAGTTCTGAATGTTCGCTCACACCTCAGGTAGTGTTGTGATGTTCATTTCACCTTAGTGAAGATGGAGAGCATCTGTGTAGTATTTGAAGTGCACTAGAGTGATGCTGATGGAACGGTGCGCGCAGCTGGTTTCCTCGGGGACGCGCATCGCGGGTGGCTTTGGTGCGCGCGCAGGAGCTGAATCGGGCTGTTGTGTCGGGCTCCTGTTCCTCCGAGGGCCAGGGTTCATTTGGCCCCGGGCCGCGCAGAGGCTCCAGCAGAGAATGAGCTCCTGTTAGCGGCGCTCGGAGACTCTTAATCCCGCGCTCAGCTGAAACCGTATCGCCGGACGGGTTTAACTCGCGTTAAGCTGGACTTTAAGCAGGACTCGGGCTGGTTTTACTGCTGTCATTTAAAACTGCAGCGCCCTCCTGCACACACACACACACAAATATTACTGCTGGCCAGAAGTACCACATGGAAAATACTATAATGATCGATCTATACTCACTGCAGTGTTCTTGATCCATACTGGAGTAAAGCACTTGAGTTAATCTGCAGTGGTGATTCTACAGTTGCTATGGTAACACGACTACAGTAATTGATCTGTTGTGGTGATTCTACAGTTGCTATGGTAACACTACTAGAGTAATTGATCTGTTGTGGTGATTCTACAGTTGCTATGGTAACACGACTACAGTAATTGATCTGTTGTGGTGATTCTACAGTTGCTATGGTAACACTACTAGAGTAATTGATCTGTTGTGGTGATTCTACAGTTGCTATGGTAACACTACTACAGTAATTGATCTGTTGTGGTGATTCTACAGTTGCTATGGTAACACTACTACAGTAATTGATCTGTTGCGGTAACACTACTACAGTAATTGATCTGTTGTGGTGATTCTACAGTTGCTATGGGAACACTACTACAGTAATTGATCTGTTGTGGTGATTCTATAGTTGCTATGGTAACACAACTACAGTAATTGATCTGTTGTGGTGATTCTACAGTTGCTATGGTAACACTACTACAGTAATTGGTCTGTTGTGGTAATTCTACCGTTGCTATGGTAACACGACTACAGTAATTGATCTGTTGTGGTGATTCTACAGTTGCTATGGTAACACTTCTACAGTAATTGATCTGTTGTGGTGATTCCACAGTTGCTATGGTAACACGACTACAGTAATTGGTCTGTTGTGGTGATTCCACAGTTGCTATGGTAACACTACTACAGTAATTGGTCTGTTGTGGTAATTCTACAGTTGCTATGGTAACACTACTACAGTAATTGGTCTGTTGTGGTAATTCTACAGTTGCTATGGTAACACAACGACTACAGTAATTGATCTATTGTGGTGATTCTACAGTTGCTATGGTAACACTACTACAGTAATTGATCTGCTGTGGTGATTCTACATTTGCTATGGTAACACTACTACAGTAATTGGTCTGTTGTGGTGATTCTACAGTTGCTATGGTAACACTACTACAGTAATTGATCTGCTGTGGTGATTCTACAGTTGCTATGGTAACACTACTACAGTAATTGGTCTGTTGTGGTAATTCTACAGTTGCTATGGTAACACTACTACAGTAATTGGTCTGTTGTGGTAATTCTACAGTTGCTATGGTAACACAACGACTACAGTAATTGATCTATTGTGGTAATTCTACAGTTGCTATGGTAACACTACTACAGCAATTGGTCTGTTGTGGTAATTCTACAGTTGCTATGGTAACACTACTGCAGTAATTGATCTATTGTGGTGATTCTACAGTTGCTATGGTAACACTACTACAGTAATTGATCTATTGTGGTGATTCTACCACACACACACACCACACTCACAGACAGCCCTGTCTGAACATCAGCTGGATGTTTACTCGACTTTAACCGGGGTGTTTACTTTCACCCGCGGGGCTGTGGGAAATGTTGAGACATGCTCTAGAAGCACATGGCCGGAGTCAGCAAAAGCAGCGCGGTGTGCAGTATGTAAGGTATACGTCTGCGATAAACTCAGCACAGAACACTATTGTTCTCCACATCGCTGTCCTGAAGGATTCTGGGAAACAGGAGCACAAACCCAGTTCTGCCGCAGCCTCACGAAACGCTAGTCTGCTTTTATTGTCTGTTTGGGTGAGAATCAAATGTGCTCAGCTTTTCTGAGAATCTCACACACACACACACACACACACACACACTGACGGAAGTTTGACGTTCAGATGTGCTGAAAGAGCCGCATTATGAAGCGTAAAGGTCTTTTGTGCGCTGGGCTCAGAACCTGATACTCTCATGAAGTCACGGACGCACACACACAATCCCGGTTCTGTGCTGTGATGCAGATAAGAGGTAAACCAATCGCTCCAGATCTGCACCATTAATATGACGTGATCTGGAGTATTGGAAGGCCTCGCTGTGTTCCTATGAGAATCTGATACTGGTAAATCGGTTTGGGTTTTGCAAATATCCGCTGGGTTTCATCTTCTGGGTTGTCAGGATATTTCCACGCTTTGTGGGAGCAGACGGAGATAATCATCGTCTTGAGCTTCTCTTCTTTAGCAACAGCTCAAAAAGCACTATACCATCAATTTAACCACATAATTAAAGACAATCATCCACACAAGAAAAACTAATGTGTGTGTGTGTGTATATATACGCAGTGGCGTGAAAAAGTGTTTACCCCCTTAATGGTGTCTTAATTTTAGCATGTTTGTCACACATTCATGTTTCAGATGATCAAACACACTGAAATATTAGTCCAAGATAACACACGTCAACACAACATGCAGTTCTGAAACTGTAATTCAGACACATTATTTGAGGGTTTTCCAGCATGAACCTTCTTTTTAAGCTCATGCCACAGCATCTCAACTGGGTTCAGGTCAGGACTTTGGCTAGGCCACTCCAAGGTCTTCCTTTAGTTGTTCTTCAGGCATTCAGAAGTGCACTTGCTGGTGTGTTTGGATCATTGTCCTGCTGCAGAACACCAGCTCTCTTCAACTCGAGGTCCCTCACAGACAGCCAGGCGGATGTTCTCCTGCAGGATATTTCGGTTTACAGCAGAATTGATGATCTGTTCATCACAGCAAGTCTTCCAGATCCTGAAGCAGCAGAACCTTCACCACAGTTTACTGATGTGTGTGATCAGAGCATGTGTGGAGTCTGGTGTAAGTGCTGTCTCAGACGTCTCTACAGATATCTCTTCCTACTGAAATGTGCACATCTACACACTGAAAGATACAAACTGAGAGCCAAAGAGGCTGAAATCTGACATGATGTGAGTTCAGCAGAAGCAGTGTATTTCCCAGGTGCTGCGTGACCTGTAGAGTCTGCAGTTTCTGCAGTGTGTGTGTGTGTGTGTGGATCAGTTGTGCTCCAGATCGTGCTCCAGCTGGCAGGAAACTCTATCTGTGGTGTATTTAGCGAGCGGCTGTTGGCAGGATACAGTATTCCACACCTGTGCTGCTGTCTGAACAGCTGCCCTCCTGAACCCGCTCACAGGTGACGCTCAGCTGATCCCGGACCTGCTGAACCTGCAGAAACACACACATACACACATACACACACACACACACACACACACACACAGTAGATTGGTTGATCAGTTTTGTCTTTGTTAATGACTAATCTAATGTATCTGCACAGATATTTACTGTAAAGCGTCCTGGAGAGAACAGTGTATCCAGAGAGTATTGACAGCGCTTCACTGTCCCCACATGTGTTCATGTGTCCAACATGGATTAAACTGATGTATTTCCTCAACATTCTACACACTATCCCCCATAATGACAATGTGAAGAAAGAGTTTCTGGAATTGTTGCAGATTTATTAGAAATAAAAGCTGATAAATCAGATGTTCATCAGTGTTGACAGGCTTTGCTCAACACTTTGTCTCTGCAGCTTTGGCAGCGATTACAGCCTCGAGTCTTTCTGAATATGATGCCACGAGCTCGCCACACCTGTCTTTGGGGATTTGGGCCCGTTCCTCTTTGCAGGACCTCTCAAGCTCTATCAGGTTGGATGGGAAGCGACGGTGTACAGCCATTGTCAGATCTCTCCAGAGATGTTCAATAGGATTTAGGTCTGGGCTCTGGCTGGGCCACTCAAGGACATTCACAGAGTTGTTGTGAAGCCGCTCCATTGAAGCGTCGCCTCAGTCTGAGGTCAAGAAGAAGCAGGTCTTCATTCAGGATGTCTCTGTACATCGCTGCGTTCATCTTTCCCTCTATCCTGACTAGTCTTCCAGTTCCTGCTGCTGAAGAACATCCCCACAGCATGATGCTAACACCACCATGCTTCACTGTAGAGATGCTGTTAGCCTGGTGATGAGCGCTGCCTGCTTTTCTCCAAACGTAACGCCTGGCGTTCACTCCAAAGAGTTCAGTTTGAGTCTCATCAGAGCAGAGAGTTCAGTTTCTGATGCTCTGAGAGTCCTTCAGACTGACAGTCTGACATTCATCATACATACACACTCTGTTTCCTTATCACAGCACATAGAGAGCACACACTCTCACACACACACTCTCACACACACACACACACACACACACACACTCACTCAGCTCAACTCAGCTCCGCACTCAATACTTGTACATGGCTCATTTGTTTATATTACTGTTGTTGTTGTGTTACCATAGCAACTGTAGAATCACCACAGTAGATTAATAACTGTAGTTGTTGTGTTACCATAGCAACTGTACATTCACCACAGCTGATTTAAATCCTTCATTATAATGTGGTTATGAACACTAGTGTTTATCTTTTTATTTGTGTTAAATAAAGTTTCTTCTAAAATAATATCATAATAACATGAATATTATAAATATAAACGTCAGCGTCAGTATAGTGTACTGTAATCCTCTACTGTAGTCACCATATCACATGCTCAGTGGAGATAAGAATTGCACCACAGCCTGACAGCAGCCCGCAGCTCTCTATAATCCCAGAGCAGATCCATTTAGATCAAGTCTCAACAGCTCTACTGGCACCACGAAGCCTTAATGTGACGGGAAAGCATTGAATTGCCGCACACACTGACGGATATTCGCAGATTCGGGTCGGTAACAGGTGCGAGCGGTGAAACGAATCCGACTCGGTTCGGATCAGGCGACTCACTTGAATCCCCCGAGCCTACCGTCGCTGCAGTGTGACGTCATCAGTCGAGCGCCATGGCGGACTTCAGTGAAGTGATGAACCTGCGGCGGCGATTTAAAACAAACGAACAAGAAGAAGGAGAGAAAGAACAGAGTGAGACACACACACACACACAAGCACGCACACACACAAGCACGCACACACACACACACACACACACACACACACACACACGCACACACACACACACACACACACACTAAACAGCAGCGCTTTTGTTTGACTGATGTCGTTATGTTGTGGTGCTACATCTGTGTTGTACTGTAGTTGTTGTAAGGTTGTGTTGACTGTTGTTGTTGTGTCGATGTGATGAAGCTATGTTGTCAGGTTGTCATGTTTATGTGTTGATCTTGTTGTCGAGATGTCTTAGTGTTGTTATGTCATGTGTTGTTTATTGTTATTGTTGTGTTAGTGTTGTATTGATGTTGTGTTAGTGTTGTATTGATGTTGTGTTAGTGTTGTATTGATGTTGTGTTAGTGTTGTATTGATGTTGTGTTAGTGTTGTATTGATGTTGTGTTAGTGTTGTATTGATGTTGTGTTAGTGTTGTATTGATGTTGTGTTAGTGTTGTATTAATGTTGTGTTAGTGTTGTATTGATGTTGTGTTAGTGTTGTATTGATGTTGTGTTAGTGTTGTATTGATGTTGTGTTAGTGTTGTATTGATGTTGTGTTAGTGTTGTATTGATGTTGTGTTAGCGTTGTATTGATGTTGTGTTAGCGTTGTATTGATGTTGTGTTAGCGTTGTATTGATGTTGTGTTAGCGTTGTATTGATGTTGTGTTAGCGTTGTATTGATGTTGTGTTAGTGTTGTATTGATGTTGTGTTAGCGTTGTATTGATGTTGTGTTAGTGTTGTATTGATGTTGTGTTAGCGTTGTATTAATCATGTGTTAGTGTTGTATTGATGTTGTGTTAGTGTTGTATTGATGTTGTGTTAGTGTTGTATTAATGTTGTGTTAGTGTTGTATTGATGTTGTGTTAGTGTTGTATTGATGTTGTGTTAGTGTTGTATTGTTGTTGTGTTAGTGTTGTATTGATGTTGTGTTAGTGTTGTATTGATGTTGTGTTAGTGTTGTATTGATGTTGTGTTAGTGTTGTATTGATGTTGTGTTAGTGTTGTATTAATGTTGTGTTAGTGTTGTATTGATGTTGTGTTAGTGTTGTATTGATGTTGTGTTAGTGTTGTATTGTTGTTGTGTTAGTGTTGTATTGATGTTGTGTTAGTGTTGTATTGATGTTGTGTTAGTGTTGTATTGATGTTGTGTTAGTGTTGTATTGATGTTGTGTTAGCGTTGTATTGATGTTGTGTTAGCGTTGTATTGATGTTGTGTTAGCGTTGTATTGATGTTGTGTTAGCGTTGTATTGATGTTGTGTTAGCGTTGTATTGATGTTGTGTTAGCGTTGTATTGATGTTGTGTTAGCGTTGTATTGATGTTGTGTTAGCGTTGTATTGATGTTGTGTTAGCGTTGTATTGATGTTGTGTTAGCGTTGTATTGATGTTGTGTTAGTGTTGTATTAATCATGTGTTAGTGTTGTATTGATGTTGTGTTAGTGTTGTATTGATGTTGTGTTAGTGTTGTATTAATGTTGTGTTAGTGTTGTATTGATGTTGTGTTAGTGTTGTATTGTTGTTGTGTTAGTGTTGTATTGATGTTGTGTTAGTGTTGTATTGATGTTGTGTTAGTGTTGTATTGATGTTGTGTTAGTGTTGTATTGATGTTGTGTTAGTGTTGTATTGATGTTGTGTTAGTGTTGTATTAATGTTGTGTTAGTGTTGTATTGATGTTGTGTTAGTGTTGTATTGATGTTGTGTTAGTGTTGTATTGTTGTTGTGTTAGTGTTGTATTGATGTTGTGTTAGTGTTGTATTGATGTTGTGTTAGTGTTGTATTGATGTTGTGTTAGTGTTGTATTGATGTTGTGTTAGTGTTGTATAGGCATGTGCCGGTATCACATTTTCATGCTGCGATTAATTGATTGAGCTTTTATCACGGTATACGGTATTATCACGATATTGTAATTTTACTAGAGAAACAGGTAAAAAAAGACAAAAAACTTCAGTTTCATCAACTTAGTAACTTTAATAACTTTTTAATTAACTAAAAGTACTTCAAACATTTAAATACAAATAAATATAAATAAAACAATACACAATATATAAGTAAACTTGAGCAATTATATCAAAGTGAATGTGCAAAGGGAAACCGTCTTCGATCAGCAATCGTGGAATGAACTGCCAACTATTCCAGCATGTTTTATGCAGCAGATGCCTTTCCAGCCACAACCCAATATTGGAAATCACCCATACACACACACTCATACACTACAGCCAATTTAGCTTATTCAATACACTATTCACTCAGCCTATATTCAATAATAAACATAACAAAAACTGCCTGCTAAAGCATGGGTAAATCTTCAAAGTGAACAGTGTTACATTTTAACCTCTTTCACCTCATCCTGCTTGCTGTTTCACTATCTAAACAATGAAAACATAATATAAGTCAAATTTGTTTCATTTTGATATTTGATTTACACCGTCTCTTTTGCAGAATATCAGTTTTAATAACCAATAATGGCCAGTATAACAGTATAACGTACATTAAATTTAAACGATAAAGGTAAGTAATCAGTCAATGTGCAGAATCAGTGTATGTGGTTACATAAATTAATATATTAGCTTTGCACTCAGCCAAAACAGTTAACTGAGAACAAGTGATTCAGAAGACATAAGAATTGTTAGATAGAGACAACAAGAGGAATTCAATATCACGTTTAACAACTATAGTGAGATGAGATCACCCAGCAGATGAACTGTCTGACATGCACTATACTCTGACCTGGGGTTTATGCTTACCCGCTGAACTAGTGGCTGCAGCTCTGGGCAGAGAGTGTGTGGTCACGTGATTTGCGTTTTTAGCCGTGTACTAGAATGAACAGAGAACTTTTCAGAATCGCTAAATGAAACGCCGGTGTATTTCTCGCGATTTCTCTGCGCCTCCCTTGCGTTTCTTCTCTCTGACTCTCGACTATTTTGACAAATACACACAGACGACGCACGCTCACACGGAGTCCAAAATAGGAGTTTG
>NC_079448.1:214286-224286 GCF_903798145.1 Danio aesculapii
TGTGTGTTCAGACGCTCTCGCTGTGCTTGGGTTATCTGCAGGTCAGAGTGGGGTTAGTGCTGGGTAAAGGTTGAGCAAATATGACCTCTTCAGATGTGTGTGTGTGTGTGTGTGTGTGTGTGTGTGTGTGTGTGTGTGTGTGTGTGTGTGTGTGTGTTTACAATAATCCATGGTGATTGTTCATCTTTAGGACCAGATTTCCTCAGACAGACAGACTTTATGTATTGTTGGAAATTGCTGCGTTTCAGAGAATGTGCAAACCTTCATCTCTTCAGTGTAGATCAGTTCTGATCGGAGCGTCTGAAGCCTGACAGTTGAGTTAGTTTAAAGAGTTTTAGAGTTATTATTAATAGTTATTAAGTTTTAGTTTAAATTAGTGCTGGGCAAAGATTAATCCAAAATAAAAGTCTATCAATATATATCATATATAAATCATATGTGTGTGTGTGTGTTAATTATATTACAGAGATGTACATATAAAAACTATACAAAATAACTTTGTAACAGAGGTGTTTAAATGTATATATAATATGAATCTTATACACACATTTTTATAGCTCAATATTAATAAACATGTCCTCTAATATTTGCATGCATGTGTGTGTTTATATGGACATAATAGATATACACAATACACACATGTCAGTTTATTTGGATGTGATTAATCCTGATATAATGTTTTCCCAGCACTAGTTTAAAGGATTCATGATCAATGTTTACAGAGGGCTTGACATTAACTCTTTCGATCACAGGACACTGTGGCTAGTATTTTTCCAACGTTACTCGCCATTCGCCATTTTCACTAGCCACAATTTTGTTGTTGGGAAAAATATACATGCATAAATCTGACTTGGGCATGCTAAAGAGACTTTATTTTTATTTTGTGTTGTGTCCACATGCCTCCACGTTATTTTAACTTGTTTTTTATTTCACGACTCAACACTAAGGAGTTACGGTTTTTGTCTCTGGTCACAATAAACATTATTTCCCAAATAATGTGTCAAAACAAGCTAACCATGGCTATATACACACACTTTATTCAACACAAATGTTTTTTTTTATAAGGAACTGACATTTAAAAAAGTATTCTCTAAAACTATACACAGCAGTTTGTCCAGGTTAATGGTCCCAGATCATCAGGTAACCATAGATAACTGGTTATCTCCTATTACAGCAATGTTATTGTAAAGGATGATAATTAAACTATATTAACAAAAATAACCTGCTCAAAGGAGGGCAGGTGAGAAGTGTGCGGTAGTGAAAGGATGATCACGTGCACACGGTTAACAATTGGCCCAGTAATAATCTGTTCAAAGAATGGCGAAAGCGGCAACAGCAACAGCATACAAAACATCTGGAGATCTCATGAAAGCAGCAGGACTGTGAGTGCACAAGTGCCGCTTATTTCCAATCTATTTTAAAGAGAAACGACTGCACCAGTTGCATTTCCATGCACGGTTGTTTTGTGCAAGGAAACAGGAGCTTTTAAGCACTCACATGCATTACATTAGATGTACCTCGCTCACAACGTCAGTGAGTGAAGATCGCCTGTGTCTCACCATGCACCTGATCATTCTCTCATTCTGTATTCACGTGCTTTCTAATGCTTGTGTGAAGAGTTATCAATTCTTCTGCTTCACGATTCAAAGAGCACATTTGTCCGCATATTGACAAACGGTCTGAAACTAATATCCTAATCTTTAGGGACGAGGCAGCTCTGGCAACTTAAAAAATATTATCAACCCTCCAAAGTGGCTAGTGTCTGTCTAACCCACCACAGCTGAAATCTACACGCATCTGGCCGGTTGGCGGGTGTTCATGTTAAGCTCTGTTTACAACTATCCTATATTTGTTGGTGTAACTGTTGCGACAGCAAGACTCTCCCAGTTAATATTATCAGCATATCAGTTCATTATCTCTTATTATAACACGGCTCTGTGAATACTTGACTCTGATTGGTCAATAAAGACATTCCAAGCTCTGTTATTCTCAGATGACTGATTAAACCAGTAACACGAACTCATCCGGGAACTACCAACCAGCTTACCAACTAGTAAACCTGCGGCCAGCTCTATTACTTTATTATTAATGAGCTAATAAACGATTACAGCTCAGACGAATGTTTCGTGTCTAACAGTGAGCCTAATAATCAGCATAATGCACATCCAGCCGGTGGTTATCATCATGTGCTGGCTTTATTCTGCAATGACCCCTGACTAGATGTACATCACCTCTTATATAAAGCTACAGGTGCAGTATCTGACATATATTTCCCATTAGAGCTCATTAATGATAATACAGTGTGGTTGTTCCTGTCATTAACCCCTTATAAAGCATTGGGTTGCATTTTGACCCAGAAGAGATTTCAGTACAAATACACACAAAACACATCATCCCTTCATCCCTAACCCACAGCAAGAAGGTTGCTGGTTCGTGTCCCGGCTGGGTCTGTGAGGAGTTTGCATGTTCTCCCTGTGTTCACGTGGGTTTCCTCCGGGTGTTAATCAGGCCTGCAGGACACACAGATAGTCATGCATTACAGTAATCTAACTGAGAGCTCATGACAGCATGAGGAAGCTTTACTGCATTACACACTGACAGCGGCTCTGGAAGTTTGGCAACGTTAATAAGATGAAGACATGCAGTTTTACTGAGACGTGGCCTTTACATGACAGACTCCTCTCAGATATCAGCCCCGGGACTGAACTGAACGTTCAGCTGAGATCAGTATACAGGAATAATTGTGTACAAAACACCACAGTAAACCTGAGACGGCTGCTCGACACGGAAAACAAGGAGAACACACTCAACATCCGCATTGTGGACATTACCATGTGTGTTGATTTGGAAATGAGGCTGTTTTACTCCAGTACATTCAGTTATTTGGATCACAATCAGGGTGGTGCAGTGGTTAGCACTGTGGCCTCACAGCAAGAAGGTTGCTGTGTGTGTGGGTCAGCTGGTGCTCCGGTTTCCCCCCCAGTCCAAACACATGTGCTATAGGGGAACTGATCAACTAAACTGACCGTGTATGAGTGTGTGTGGGAGTTTCCCAGTGTTGGGTTGCAGCTGGAAGGGCATCTGCTGTGTAAAACATATGCTGGATAAGTTGGCGGTTCATTCCGCTGTGGCGACCCCTGATTAATAAAGGGACTAAGCTGAAAGAAAGTTAATGAATGTGTCCTCATTAATTGTAACTCATTAAACTAAGTTAATCATGTTCTAACTTAATTTTATAAGTTACGCAGGCTGTTTTAAGTCAGTCTAACATAACTTCTCTTCAGTGGACTCAGAAGCTTCGTTTGATTCAGCTGAAATATTGCAGGTGACAGGAGCAGGTCATTGGTCACTCTCAGCACTGCTGTAACGTGCTGTACATCCAGTTTTCTCACAGATACTGTTTCCCTCTCAGAATCAGCATAATGGAGTAGATTCCACTTCTTCTATTTTTGAAATGGGTCTCAGATGTACTAATTGTTTGGGATCAGGTTGTATTTTTATATTAAGAAGGTTAATTACAGCCATTTAAAGTGTTCAGGCACTAATAGTAATGTGAGAATTGTAGAGTCGCTCTTCACAACCCTGATGCTGAACAACAGAGGATTATCTCACTATTAGTGAAAACAGATGGAAACGAGCAGTGTTCACACACACACACACACACACACACACACACACACACACACACACTTACACACACACGCACACACACACACACACACACACACACACACACACACTCAGCCGAGGAATATTGTTTAATAAAGGCTGAAGCATTCTCACGCTCTGTAACTGATCTCCAGGTTATTGCCTTTGTGTGCAGTGTGAACTCTTCATTCGATCTCCAGCACTATAGTTTGTGTCCTGAATAAAGCAGAAACTGAAGGAGCCGTCAGTGTTACAGTGCACGTCTCCTGAGCTCGGCCTGTTCACTCATAAAACAGCAGAATATTCCCTGCAGGAGCAAATGATATGAGACGCTACTGCAAACAAGGACACGTGTAACAATAGGGTCACAGCACATCCACCGTTCATTAGTAATAATTAAGCTGAGAGTCGTCAAACATCGTCGTCCATCACTGTGATCTAAACAGAGTAAATGCAGCATCCTCCACATATCAACACTTACATTAGTCTCCGCATGCGGCTGTGGAGTGTGTGCAGCTCTCGTTGTTCTCTAGGCCGTGTCTCAGGTGTACGCTGGTGTTTTGTGTTCAGTAATTCCTGTATTGTCCTGTGGGATTGTGTGTGTGGGTTTACCAGTGTGACCAGCATTACGGTGTTCTTAGAGAGCATTATTACACTACAGCAGGTATAACAGCAGCTCATGGAGGAGCTCTAGCACTGAAATCCCCACAGACAGCACAGCAGCTCAATGTGCTGATACTGAATGCTGAACAGTTATTGATTAGCACAACTCAGACAATAACAAGACGACCAAAATGCTAAATATCGGAGTGTGTTCAGGAGTCAAGCTGAAGATGGATCATGTGTGTAAGTGTGAACAGCAGCTGTGCTCATTCTCTTTCTTCTGCTGTCTGTCTGTGATGGCCGGGTTTCAGGATCACTGGTAACTCCTCCATCATGTGTTCAGCGCTCTGTCTGAGGGTCTGTCAGGAGTTCGTCTCATTAGTATCTCTAATCCAGTTATTGATCTGATCAGTAATTGGCTAAAGCTGGAAGGTGAAGATGAATATGTGGATCTGCAGAAGATTGGTGCACGCTTACCACTGGAGATGAACTGGAGCCTTTAGGACACACACACTCCCTGTATTTATCAGGGGTCACCACAGCAGAATGAACCACCAACTATTCCAGCATATGTTTTACACAGCAGATGCCCTTCCAGCTGAAACCCAGTACTGGCAAACACCCATACACACACACACGCACACATACACTACGGCCAGTTTAGTTGATCAATTCCCCTATAGCGCATGTGTTTGGACTGTGGGGGAAACCGGAGCACCCGGAGGAAACCCACACCAACACGGGGAGAACATGCAAACTCCACACAGAAACACACACTGACTCGAACCAGCCACCTTCTTGCTGTGAGGACACAGTGCGACACCACTAAATCAAGGTCAGGCATTAGAAAAGGACTCAGCGGCTGAGAAACACTGATCTGCAAGCGTGTGTGTGTGTGTGTGTGTGTGTGTGTGTGTGTGTGTGTCCCCTGACAGACATTGAGATCCTGCCGGCGGGTGGAGCTGCTCCTCAATACTGATTTATCTTGATACTTTATTCATCTTATTTATCTGTTCCATCAGTTCTGCTGATCCTGGAACTGAGCTGAAGTTCCTAGAAGAGGAACACACACACACACACACACACACACATTCACAAACACACACATCAACACAAACACACTCTCACAAACAAAGGCATATACATTAACAAACACACACACATAAACCCACACACACACCTGAACTACACTCACTCTGGAGACTAGTGTTGTGCAGGTGTAGTTTTGAGTCGCTCAAAAATACATGTTATGAGTCCTGGCGTCATGGTGGCGCAGTGGGTAGCACATTCGCTTCACAGCAAGAAGGTCTCTAGTTCAAGTCCTGGCTGGGTCAGTTGGTGTTTCTGTGTGGAGTTTGCATGTTCTCCCCGTGTTGGCGTGGGTTTCCTCCGGGTGCTCCGGTTTCCCCCACAGTCCAAACACATGCACTATAGGGGAATTCAGTTCAATTCCCCTTTATTTGTATAGCGCTTATACAATGTAGATTGTGTCAAAGCAGCTTCACATAAAAGGTCACAGTAAATAGGAACAGTGTAGTTCAGTTTGTAGTGTTTAAGTTCAGTTCAGTTGAGCTCAGTTCAGTGTGGTTTAATAATCACTACTGAGAGTCCAAATACTGAAGAGCAAATCCAACGATACGCAGCTCTACAGATCCTGAAACATGCAAGCCAGTGGCGACAGCGGAGAGGGAAAAAACTTCACTAAAGGCGGAAGTGAAGAAAAAAAACCTTGAGAGAAACCAGGCTCAGTTGGGCACGACCATTTTAATTTCTCCGCTGGCCAAACGTCTCGTGCAGAGCTGCAGTCTCAGTGGCGGAGGCTGGAAGCTGGCCTCAGCGAAGACTCGTCTGTCTCTGGAGCGTCACAGGAATCAGTCTCATGTTCTCCACTCCTCCATGACCATCGCAGTAGTTGTTCAGGATACGGCCTGGTCCAGGATATGGAAACCTTGGGATCATCTCGTCGCTGGTCTTGGATCGAATCAGTGACTCTGCATAGTCTGAGGGCCTCGGGAAGAGTATCCCCAGGTGGAAATGGAGAATAAAGAAAATAATTAGCGTAGCTGATGTTCACAGTGTATATCAACTAGATGCATAACCTGTGGAAGCCCCCAAGTGGTGCACTAAGTGTATGCTTTACTGAACAGATAGGTCTTTAATCTAGTTTTGAATTGGGAGAGTGTGTCTGAGCCTCGGACGTTATCAGGAAGGCTATTCCAGAGTTTAGGAGCTATAAATGAGAAGGCTCGACCTCCTTTACTCGACTTTGCTATTCTAGGTACTACCAGAAGCCCTGAGTTTTGAGATCTTAAAGAGCGAGTTGGATTGTAGCGAGACAGAAGATTGGTTAGATAAACAGGAGCTAGATTATTTAAAGCTTTATATGTAAGAAGCAATATTTTAAATTCAATACGAAACTTAACAGGCAGCCAGTGTAAGGAGGATAAAATTGGGGTGATGTGATCAAATTTTCTAGACCTGGTAAGAACTCTGGCAGCTGCATTTTGTACTAGCTGAAGTTTGTTAATAGAGGATGCTGGGCAGCCAGCAAACAGAGCATTACAGTAGTCCAGCCTAGAAGTCATAAAAGCATGGACTAGCTTTTCTGCATCTGAGATGGATAGCATACTTCGTAACTTAGCTATATTTCTCAGATGAAAGAAAGCAGTTTTTGTGACATGGGATATATGATTTTTAAAAGTTAAATTGCTGTCTAATATGACACCCAGATCTTTTATAGTAGAGCTAACGCTAACTTTGTATCCCTCTAATTGTAGGTCGAGTTGTGAGATCTGCTGTGTACAGGATTTAGGCCCAATAAGTAATAATTCTGTTTTGTCTGAGTTTAAGAGAAGATAATTGTTGGTCATCCAGTCTTTAACATCTTTAATACACTCAGTTAGCTTGGACAGATTAGACGTCTCGTCAGGTTTAGTTGAAATATATTTGATGAACTAAACTGGCCATAGTGTATGAGTGTGTGTGTGTGAATGAGTGTGTATGGGTGTTTCCCAGTACTGGGTTTTAGCTGGAAGGGCATCCGCTGTGTAAAACATATGCTGGAGTGGTTGGCGGTTCATTCCACTGTGGTGACTCCTGATGAATAAAGGGACTAAGCTGAAGGAAAATGAATGAATGTTATGAATCAGATTATATCATTCTAATATTTAATAAAGCTCCTGCATTTCCCACCAGACACACATCAGCGCTTATGTTAGATCAGTAATCTTCATGGCTACGCTATAAAAAGGGTTTAATTGACTTAAAAGTGAGTAAACCTGTTACCTAATGTCCACCTTTACTTGTTTCACACCTGTATGAGTGTCTTTCTTCTGTTGAACACTAAAGGAGATATTTTGAAGAATGCTGAAAGCCTGTATCCATTAATAGTGTTTTTCCTACTATGGAAGTCAATGGTTACAGGTTGTCAACATTGTTCAAAATATCAGTAACACTGTAGATCCTAACAAAGCAGACATCGCTGTAAAGCTCATTTATTCTGCTTTCAGACGATGCATTAACACACACACGCACACACACACACACACACACACACGCGCACACACACACACACACACACGCACACACGCACACACACACGCACACACACACACACACTTATGTTGGGTCATTTGTGTCTCCTGCTTGGTTTCTAGAGCCTCTGTTTGATCAGGCTGATGACATTAACACTGAATGATGATGATGATGATGATGATGATGATTAGAGCTGATCACATCTGCTTTCTGTCATCTTCATCAGCGCTAATCGATGACCGGAAGCGGCTCGTCCACCTTTGCTCTGCGGGTTGTGCGCATGTTAATCCTCCTCAGTCGTGATCATAGAAGCTCTTTTGTTGCGGATCTGCGGCCCGGATCGGTTTCATCTAATTGCGGGTCTCTCTGTAATCGAGCACACCGTCAAATTCGGTGGTTTGCTCTCGCGCAGTTCTCTTTAAGTGCCCGGACAAGGAGAAGGAGAGATCGTGTCCGATTTCAGGCGCGTTCGCAATCCGTCCTGATTCCCGCACGCAGGCTCGCCGGTGACCGCAGCGCCGCGCATTATTCCAGCGCACAAAGAGCTGGGCGGTCACAATGTGCCTTTGACCGGTGAAACCCGAGAGCCTAAAAGCTTCTCCTGAGGCCGGAGCAAAAGCGCAGTGGAGCTGCACCTCTCCTGCAGTAATGCGCGGCCGGCCAGAGCGCGCGGAGACGCGGTGAGGAGCGCACGGGCTCGGGACTCTCCGCCGCAGGAATTCACGGAAACTAACGGGTCCTGGAGGTGTAACGCGGCGACGGACGCGCGCGGAGCATGAGCTCAGTCTACCGGCAGCTTACCGACAGCGATCGAGCATGGTGGAGCACGGCGGCACCGACAGCATGTGGCTGAACAAGTACAACCCCAGCGGCGGCCTCCAGCGCCTCCTCGTCGTCCTCTTCGGACGCGGAAAACAAACTTTTCTCCAGGCTGAAGGTGAGTCTGACCAAGAAGTACCCGCAGAAGAACGCGGAGCTGCTGAGCGCGCAGTACGGCACCAACCTGCTGCTGCTCGGGGTGTCGGTGATGCTGGCGCTGGCGGCGCAGAGCGGCCCGGTGAAGGAGGAGCACCTGCTGAGCTTCATCACGGTGCTGATGCTGGTGCAGCTCGTCTGGATGCTCTGCTACATGATCCGGAGGGAGCGCGAGCGCAGCCCGGTGCCGGAGAGAGACGCGCACGCGGGCGCCAGCTGGATCCGAGGTGACCGACCGGAGAGCCGCTTTACCGATCATTAGAGCAGCGCTGAAGCAACATCTGTTCACACAGTCAGCCAAACAAGAGTCTCTGCGGGAAAAACTGTCATATACAGTGCTCAGCATACACTCCCAGAAATAAAGGTACACAGTCTGTCACTGGCGGTTCCTTTTTAAAAGTCCATTTTTGTTCCTAACAGGTCCTCAAAAGCCACATATTATTACCTAAAAGGTTAAAAGCTATAAAAGTGAAGCTTAAAGCTACACATGTCCAGCAGTATGGTACAGAAGTGGACCTTTTGAAAAGACCACCCCAGTGACAGAGTTTGTACCTTTATTTCTGAGCTTGTAATTGAGTTCAGCCCATGTTGAGAATGAATATTTCCTCCATCTCTCAGTGAATATAGGCAGTGTATTTTGGTGCATTTAACCAGAACAGATTTATTAAACAGATATATTTATTACAATAATATTTTATTCACAAACATATTGAGAAACTGAAAGAGAATACAATTAAATTCAAGCTAAATATTGCAAAATAAATGACAACCTACAACATTTCAGCTCAATTCTTCATATTTGTGCTTCTCTTGATTTTTCCTCTTTATTAAATTTGTATTTATTAAGTTTCTACAACATATAAATGTGGCTGTGCTAGTTAATGGAGCGTTATTGTAAGTTATTTAGTTAGATAAGCTCCAGATTTGGCTTCAGTATTGACTAATCTAATGTATATGCACTAATGTAATATTGTAGAGCTTCCTGTTAAACATGTGAATATTAGACAGATTTGAGGGGGGGGGGGGGGTGGGGGGGGGGTATGTATGCATATATGCTGAGCTCTGTATACACTCAGTTTGTCTGCATATGAACACTCTTTCATCATTCACTCTATAATCGCAGCTGAACCACATTTTCTGCAGTTTTTGGCAAACTCCTGTAAAAACTGACCCGGTTCTGATCAGGCTGATGGTCAATAATACGTATTTTGTGTCGTATTAATTTAAAAGCAGAGAGAGA
>NC_079448.1:229286-266786 GCF_903798145.1 Danio aesculapii
CACTGGAATAAATGATTATATTAGGTTATGATCTACATCTGAGCAGTTATTGTATAGTGCAATAATATTTCACTATTTCACTCTTTGTTCTGTATTTATGAATAAATAAATGCAGCTGTGATGAGCAGGAGAAGCTGATTTTACAACATTTAATAATATTGCTGACCCCAAACCTTTGACCACTAGTGTACATATAGAGGCCATTTTGTAAACATATTTTGAAAATAAGTATATGTAATATATGACATATTTAATACACGAGAAAGATGAACTTGTTTGTTAAATGTGTCATTTGCATATTCATAAATCTGACTCTCTGCTATAAGACAGAAGCGTTCATTGAGCACAGATGCATTCATTTGAGTTAAAGTCAGACTGAATTATAATATTACTAACAAAACTAACAGTAATGCTGAGCTCTTCAACTCACTATTATTCTGGAAATCTTTCTCCTCTTCTCCTCCTCCTCCTCTTGTGTGTGCTGCAGTGTGTCTGTGCTCCTCTAGAGGGCGTCAGAGTCTCAGAGAACACACACACACACACACACACAGATCTCTGTCATCACTGCAGTGCATCTGCTACAGTCCTCATCAGCTCTGTCAGTGGTGGACTGTTAGTTCATGACAGCTCAGCTCTGGTTAATACGTTTCGTCTCTTCAGGTCATCTAAAAATCAACATTTATTGAATTATTATTTTATTTAATTGTGTGTGTGTGTGTGTGTGTGTGTGTGTGTGTGTGTGTGTGTTTATGCACATGCTTGTGTCTGTGTATGTGCATGTGTGTGTTTGTGTATGTGTGCATTCACTCATGTGTGTGTGTGTGTGTGTGTGTGATCCGCAGTGGATGTGCAGCCTCACTGTAACTGCACCACCAGCGTGTGCTCCATGTTCTCCACCAGCCTCTACTACCTGTACCCCTTCAACATCGAGTACCACATCTTCGTGTCAGCGATGCTCTTTGTAATGTGGAAGAACATCGGCCGCACGCTGGACCGGGACAGCAACCGTAAGCGGCACAGCACCGGGAGCACGGGGCTCCTGCTGGGCCCGCTGGGGGGGCTGGTGGCACTGGCCAGCTCAGTCAGCGTGCTGGTGGTCTACCTGATCCACCTGGAGAAGACGGAGGAGATGCACGAGGCCGCCGTCTCCATGTTCTACTACTACGGCGTGGCCATGATGGCGTGCATGTCTGTAGGCAGCGGGATGGGGCTGCTGGTGTACCGCATGGAGAACCGACCCATGGACACCGGTTCCAACCCGGCGCGCACGCTGGACACGGAGCTGCTGCTGGCCTCGTCTCTGGGCTCGTGGCTGGTGTCCTGGTGCAGTGTGGTGGCGTCGGTGGCCGAGGCCGGGCAGAAGTCTCCGAGCTTCAGCTGGACCAGCCTGACCTACTCGCTGCTGCTGGTGCTGGAGAAGTGCATCCAGAACCTGTTCATCGTGGAGTCGCTGTACCGCCGCCACAGGGAGGAGGAGGAGGACGCCACTGCACCGCAGGTCTTCTCCATCACTGTGCCTCCGTACGACGGCATCCTCAACCACGGCTATGAGGCGCACGATAAACACCGCGAGGCCGAACCCGCCGCCGGCAGCCATGCCCTCAGCAAGAAACAGCCCGACGCTCCACTTCCTGCAGGACAGCGGCTGGACGTGACTCCCGGACGCAAGCGGCAGATCCTCAAGAACATCTGCATGTTCCTCTTCATGTGCAACATCTCGGTAAGGAGATTCTGAGGAGAGTTGTGTGAAAATCAGCAGATTTAAGCGGAGTGAATATGGAGTATAGTAACTACAACCTGAAGCCTCAAATAAAAATAAAGTCTCTTCACTCCTATTTAAGGTTTACTGTGCAAAAGCAACCACATCCACTAGTGAGGGTAACCAAAGCTAGTCTCTTATTTAATATATCTGTTAAAGACAGAAAACATTATGCTACAGACTGCACTGCACATCCCCAAACCAGAAGAAGCTGGGAGACGATGGAAAACACGAATAACCAGTCAATGAGTGACTGACCTGCGCTTCATTGCAGACAAAACAACCAACATCATTAATGTCCAGCTCATCATGTTTATTATTGCTGTTTTTTAAAGAAACTCGTATTCCAGTTTAGATTTCACACAGTTCAAAAACAGTCGCATCAGTAACGCTTTTCCCATTTTGTACTGTCACCGTTTCTCTTCACAACACTTAAAGGCGTTTAGGGACTGAAGACAGCGAGTGATGAAGTGTTTCAGGGGTCACTCTGTCCCAATCTTACTGCAAAACAAGTCTTGAGGTGGGCAACAGTATGATGTATTTGGTGTTGCGTTCTGGGCTTCAAAATGCGCCACACATTCTCTATTGGAGACAGGTCAGGACTGCAGGCAGGCCAGTCCAGTAGCTGTCTCCTCTTCCTCTGCAGCAGGACTCTGTAATGTGTGCTGAATGTGGTTCTGCATTGTCTTGTTGAATTCTGCATGGCGTCTCTGGAGAAGAAGGCAGCATATTGAGCTCCAGAATCTCTCTGTGGTGTTCAGCATTAATGGAGCATCACAGAAGAGCAGGTTACCTTTACCAAGAGCACTGACACAAGCCCAGACCATGACAGACCCTGGCTTCTGGACTGGTAACAGTCTGGATGATCCTTTTCTTCTTTGGTTTGGAGCACACGGTGCACAGTACACATCTCCACTGTGTGATGGTCCATTCCAGATGCCTCAGAGCCCAGAGAAGTGGACAGCGCTTCTGGACACTGTTAACATAGGGCTTCCTTTTGGCACAGTACAGTTTGTCTGGTGTTTGTGGATGTAACTCTGTATTGTGGTACTTGACAAAGGTTTACCGCAGTAGTCCTGAGCCCGTGTGCTGATCTGGCTTATAGATGAATGAGGATTCTTGATGCAGCGCCCCCTGGGGGGTCGGAGGTCACGGTTGTTCAGCTTAGGCTTGCGCTCTTGTCCTTTACGCACTGAAACTCCTCCAGATTCTTCAATCTTTAATGATGTTCTGCACTGTTGAAGGTGAAAGATCCACATGTCTTCCTCTCTTTCTCTGAGGAACATTGTGTTTACACAGTTCAGTCATTTCCTCTCGTATCTGTGGTCAAACTGGCAATCCTCGACCCATCTCTGCTCCTAAAGGACTAGACCTTTACTGATGCTGCTTCTGTAGCAGATCATAATCACCTGTGGACATCACCTGTGTCTCATCACATCATTATTCAGCAGTTCACCTGATTATTAGCCCTGAACTGCTCCTGTCACTGTTTCTGGAGTGTGTTACAGCTCTGAATGACAGGAGAGGATGGAGATTTCCAGATGAACTGAAGCTGAGCAGACACAACAGCAATATTCTGTGTTCATATCGTCTGCAGTCAAACACAAGTCAGAGTACATCAGGAGATCACTCTCTTTTTTATTTGCATTCTCCACACTGCCCCAAGCTGATCTGATTTAGGGTTGTGTTTGATATTGATGTAAAAGACAGAATTGTAAATAATATACACATTCATATGTAAATAAACAGACTCGATGATGAGCTGAAAAATGTGGAGTTCTGCATGCACAGATTCTGTGTGGGTCTACTGATAAGCCTTCAGTGCTGATTACACTGGCTGACGTGGGTGGGTAAAATAACACAGAATCCAGACAGTCTTCTTCATATTTAAGAGAACACTGTATATGTACTTAAACATGCCTCGTTTACATTTTTGGCACACTAGAACAGGTGTTTTAGAAAAGGTGTTTTTGTATATAATAATCAACTTGACTGATGTGTTTGGCGCCATCTACTGGTGTGTCTCTGAACTCCTGCAGGTCAGGTTTTACACCACAGTATGAGTGCTTATTAACTCTAAAACCATCGTTATTTTTGCTCATCATTATATCAGTGACTGCTGTTAGTTTAGTTTTTAATGAGCTCTTAATTTTATTTCAGTTAATGAAATGTTTTTGACCAGTAGTTTTAGTTGTGTACTGGACTAGCCAGGTTATACTGAATGCTCTGAGCATGTTGTTGTGTGTGTTGTCCATCAGCTGTGGATCCTCCCGGCGTTCGGCTGCCGACCGCAGTATGATAACCCTCTGGAGAATGAGACCTTCGGCACCAGCGTCTGGACCACCGTGCTGAACTTGGCCATCCCGCTCAACCTGTTCTACCGCATGCACTCGGTGGCGTCCCTCTTCGAGGTCTTCCGGAAGGTCTGAAGATCCTCCGAACTGAGGACGCTCTCAGGCCTGAAGACTCTGTTTACACTCGCGCTCGCACGGATGATGTTCTCCAGAACCTGTTCTCCACTCGCACCCTTGAAGCCCGCCGGACGCTCTTGTTTCTCTTTCAGCAGAATAAGTAGAACTGAAGTAGAACTGAAATCAGAGGAGTTTCGCTCCTGCTTTACAGATTCACTGAAGATGCCAAAATGACTGGAGAAATTCTCACTCTTTTCTGAAGTCAAATTTGAAATAAAGTCAGAGAAATTAATGTATTTTCCTTTTGAATAAATCATTTTTGTACTGGTTTTCAGTCTCATGATCTTCTCCAGTAAATGATCTCAGGAAGGTTTTATTGTGTTTTAGCATTCAACTCAGTGTAGTCTGAATATTGTGTTCTTGATTTTAGCAAAGCTAAATTGTAATGGATATATAGTAAAATACTGAGTTTAGGAACATATTCTGCTGGGCAAAGGCAAAAGACTATAAGGTTTTTGTTGAAAATGAGTTATTGATGAGGTTAGGAGAATGAAGACCTCCTTTATCAAGTGGAGAAGTATCTTGAGTCAATATCATTGTTTTTTTTCAAGAAAATCATGTCTTGTCTTAACAGTAACTTCCAAAACCCAAGTGAAACCAAGGCAGAACACTGTAACATGAGTTATCTCTCTTTGACTTGGTTTCGCTACGCTCTAATCAAGTCTTGTTTCTCTGCCTTGGTTCAGTTGTGTGATAAGATGACCACTGAGCAGCCTGGAGTTCTGATATTCTGCCTTTGTTTTGCAGTCATACTTTACTGTCATAAATAGGCTAACATCCTGCTACACATAAAGCACTGCACACAAGCAAAGTCTGTCTAGTGCGAGCAAAAAATATCTTGAATAATCAGTTGTTTTCCTTCATATTTGGTATTTGACAGTGCAGTCGAGGGATATTGACTAGTTGCTCTAGGTTAGTGTACTGCAATGCCGTGAGAGCATGATCACACAGTAAATCAGTACAGCTCGCAGTTAAAGCCATTTCCTACCTTATTTGTAACCCAATAAAATCCACTGTAAATAACGTCGACAGAGATGTTCAATCCACAACAATACTGATCATTATTCCCACCTGCTGGCGCTCACATCGGCCCAGTCATTCTTAAGGTTAGCTGGGTTATTTTTATTACTGAATTATTTTTTTTTAAATGAGAGTCGAAGCATAAATACAAAGGTTGATTTGTTGCTGAATAAATGTCTTGAGACAGTTACCGCCACCTACTGGCAGTTTTAGTTATTACATGAGTAACTTATATTTTACTATAGTTGCATATTTCTCTTTGAAATGTTATTAATTTAAAAAAGGTAAAGATAAAGGTAAAGAATTCACTGTAGATGTTTATTTAAATTACAAATATAGTGCCTTCATGGAAAAGGTGACTGCAGTGGAAGAGAGAATGAGTTCAGGAACTGCTCTAGATAACCAGGTCACACCTATGATTTGGAGAATAGCTCACAATAATGCTAAAGTAGTGCAACATATTACAATACAGAGACAAGAATAATGTAATACTGTAAACAATGACATTCAAATGACAGAAACTAATGATATATTATCTAAGAGATTTGGAAAGTCCAGAATAGCAGTAAGTAAACGGCTGTAAGTAACTGCTAATCCTCCAGAACAGATAGCATGATTACCGGACACATCAGCAGTATTGATCATGAGGAGCTGCTGTGTTTTGCCTTGGCATGACCAACACACAATACAAAGGCGGAGGACAGAAAGCTCATAATAGGGGTCAAAGGTCAAGTTTGAGCTCAAGATTTCTTTATGAAGACAAACGTCATTATTAAACATGTCATGGCCATTTTCCAGTGTCCTGACTACAACTCATTCATCTGGGCAACAAACATCTCTTCATTTTCTTAAGTTCAACACTCGAGTTACGGCCTTCCTAAGTTGCTATGGTAACACATCAGCTATAGTGATTGGTCTGTTGTGGTGACTCTACAGTTGCTATGGTAACACAACAGCTACAGTAATTTAAACAAATAGTCTGATACTGTAGTTTTCTACAGCTATAGCGTATATTATACTACAACACAGCGCAGTTTACTGTAGTAAAACTAGAGTATACTGGAGCATTCACTAACTAAGAGATGTAAATGCTGTTCTCCCCGTGTTGGTGTGGGTTTCCTCCAGTGCTCCGGTTTCCCCCACAGTCCAAACACATGTGCTATAGGGGAACTGATCAACTAAACTGGCCGTAGTGTATGAGTGTGTGTGTGTGTGTGTGTGTGTGTGTGTGTGTGTGTGTGTGTGTGTGTGTGTGTGTGTGTGTGTGTGTGTGTGTGTGTGTGTGTGTGTGTGTGTTTAGATCAATTTGTTGTTAAGCTGCGTCTCAGACACACACACACACACACACACACACACACACACACACAGATGAGCTCCTGATGCTCCAGATGTGCTCATCACTGACGGCTCCAGGTGTTCCCAATTGTCATGAATTCCCACAATCCCCTGCAGCTGAATCAGCTGTGTGTGTGTGTGTGTGTGTGTGTGTGTGTGTGTGTGTGTGTGTGTGTGTGTATGTTTAGATCAATCTGTTGTTCAGCTGCGTCTCAGACACACACACACACATGTCAGACATACACAAACACACACACACTCTGACATATAATTCTCTGACACAGACAAACAATCTCTCTCTCTCACACACACACACTCACTCACTCTGAGAGTGTAGACAGTAGTTGAGTGTGTGTCCTCTGGGTGTCGCTGTGGACTCATCAACACACACTGATGATGCAGAGCTGATGAATGAATGAACACCCGAGCCCTCAGCAGTGAACATCAGGAACACACACACACACACACACACACACACACACACACACACACACACACACACACACACACACACACACACACACACACACACACACACACCATTTTCTTAATTTCAGACTGCACCAGAGAAATGCAGCACTGAGGCTGTTGTGTGTGTGTGAGTGTGTGTGCGCGCGCGCGTGTGTGTGTGTGTGTGTGTGTTTCGGGCTAGACTGACGCTCCGGTACAGTGTTTCCCGCCGTGACTCATAACTCACCGACTGCACCTCTCTCTCTCTCTCTCTCTCTCTCTCTCTCTCTCTCTCTCTCTCTCTCTCTCTCTCTCTCTCTCTCTCTCTCTCTCTCTCTCTCTCAAAATAGCAGAGCACAGTTCCCAGGCGCTCAGAGAGCTCGGACGGCCGGCTCACACACACACACACACGCGCGCACACACACTCTCTCCCGGAGACGCTGGGTTTCGGATTCCCTCTTCGATCGCGCTCGTCCGTGCGTAATGCGGGACTCACCGGCACCGGGGACCGCACGGAGGCACGCGCCCGATGGCGACCCGTGAGCGCGCCAGGACTAAGCATGCTGAACGGAACCGGGACCGAGCCGCGGGAGACGCTGGGGCGCGCGCTCACCGGGTGCCTGCTGTGCGCGCTCATCCTCTGGACTTTGTTCGGGAACATCCTGGTGTGCGCGGCCGTGCTGCGCTTCCGGCACCTGCGCACTAAAGTCACCAACATCTTCATCGTGTCGCTGGCGGTGTCGGACCTGTTCGTGGCCGTGCTGGTGATGCCGTGGAAAGCGGTGTCGGAGGTGGCCGGCTTCTGGCCGTTCGGCGCCTTCTGCGACATCTGGGTGGCGTTCGACATCATGTGCTCCACCGCCTCCATCCTGAACCTGTGCGTGATCAGCGTGGACCGCTACTGGGCCATCAGCAGCCCGTTCCGCTACGAGCGCAAGATGACGCCGCGCGTGGCCTTCGTGATGATCGGCGCGGCGTGGACGCTGTCGGTGCTCATCTCCTTCATCCCGGTGCAGCTGGACTGGCACAAGGCGGCGGCGCGCAGCGGCAGCGGGAACGGCGGCGGCGCGGGAGACTGCGACTCCAGCCTGAACCGGGAGTACGCCATCTCCTCGTCTCTCATCAGCTTCTACATCCCCGTGGCCATCATGATCGTCACCTACACGCGCATCTACCGCATCGCGCAGATCCAGATCAGGAGGATCGCCTCGCTGGAGCGCGCCGCCGAGCACGCGCAGAGCTGCCGGTCGAACCGCCTGGCGTGCCAGCACCACAGCAGCCTGAAGAGCTCCATCAGCCGCGAGACCAAAGTGCTGAAGACCCTGTCGGTGATCATGGGCGTGTTCGTGTGCTGCTGGCTGCCGTTCTTCGTGCTCAACTGTGTGGTTCCGTTCTGCCACGACAAGCCGTCCGCGGGCCTGCCGTGCGTCAGCGACACCACCTTCGACGTGTTCGTCTGGTTCGGCTGGACCAACTCCTCGCTGAACCCCGTCATCTACGCCTTCAACGCGGAGTTCCGCAAGGGCTTCTCCAGCCTGCTGGGCTGCCGGGGCCGCTGCCGGACCCCGGTGGAGACGGTCAACATCAGCAACGAGCTCGTGTCCTACAACCAGGACACGCTGCTCCACAAGGAGATCGCGAGCGCGTACGTCAACATCATCCCGAACGTGGTGGACGACACGTTCGACCGGATCTCGCAGCTGTCGCACGACGACGAGGACGAGGACGCGTGCAGAGACTCGGTGTGCGAGCTGGAGTGTGACGCGGAGCCCCGCGCGCCCTTCACGGCCAACGGGATCCACTGAGCGCAGGACAGACCCCCGCTGCTGTTTCTGCCGTGTGTGTGTGTGTGTGTGTGTGTGTGTGTGTGTGTGTGTGTGTGTGTGTGTGTGTGTGTGTGTGTGTGTGTGTTTCTGCTAAACTCTGCACTGGTTCTCCACACTGAGGAAACATGAGTTCTGGGCAAACAGAAAGCTCCTCACTGTTCAGAGGCTGATGTTAGAGGTGTAACAGCACACACAGGAGCCAACATCTGAAGATCACATCTGCTCAACACCCGTCACACTCTCAACAATACTGCAAAACTAGGATCCTCACACACACTGCAGAAACAGCGCTTCAGTTATGTGTATTATTATCCTGTCTCCAGTCCAGATATCTAAAAGTTCTTAAATCAAGAAGCATTTGTAGACCAGCAGAACATGATGTCTTATTTTAATAATTAATATACCACAGTGAAACGGGCTTTCCTTAACACAAGCTAAACCATCTTCTGGCGGACCGAACAACAAGATGATTTAGCTTGATATAAGGAAAACCCACTAAAGAATTAGTTTATTTGGACTGGAAACAGAACCAAAGATAGGAACTAAAGCTGTTTCTGCAGTGTAGAACAGATGAGCATACGTGTGTTCAGCACTCACAGGTCCACTTTAATATTCATATTCACTGAGAAATTGATAAAAATGTTCATTTTCAAGAAGAGGTGTACATATTTATATATATATGTGTGTGTGTGTGTGTGTGTGTGTGTGTGTGTGTGTGTGTGTGTGTGTGTGTGTGTGCAGTATGCAGAAGCTGTACTGTAACTGAGCCAGATGACCTCCGCTGAGCGCTTGTGTTTGGGTGTTTTACACTGATCATCAGTCCATAACTCTTGCTGAATGTGCTGTATTATAGCTCAGCACACTCTCAGATCTCTTGATTCTGGTGTAATTCTGCTTTCAGCACTTTAATCGTCTCTAACACACACATAGCGCAGCAGCACAGTGCACAGAACAGTGAAGGTAATGATAAAGAATTGACCGATCCTTAAACACGACAGAGTCTGGAGACTGTAATGTAAAACACACTCCAGTTCAGCACTTCTGAATGTTAAAGTTATGAGTTTAGATGAGTGTGTTGTCTATTCACGTGTGCTACACCTCCAGTCATCCTCTGCCCAGATCTTATAGTTTCCTCTGTGTGTGTGTGAAGGTTCCTGGATTTGGTCATTTGAGTGCTTCATACTCAGAAACGCAGCACTTCTGAAGGGTGTATCGGCAGAGTTTGCAATGTCTCACACACACACACGCACACACACTGTAGAGTGAGCATACGGCAGAAACAGTGCGGGAGCCGAACACAGCTGCTCTCTTCATCATCCTCATCCTCACTGTCCTGCCGGAGAGATTCCACTGAAGAGAGGCCTTACTCTGCCAGGACTCATCGGCCTTACACTGAGTGCAATATCCTGAACACTGACCACCACTGACCAACATTACTGCCACTAACCATCACTACCGCAATTGACCATCACTACCATCATTACTATCATTACTGCTATTGACCATCACTACCGCCACTGACTATCACTACCGCCATTGACCATCACTACCGCCACTGACTATCACTACCGCCATAGACGATCACTACCGCCATTGACCATCACTACCGCCATTGACCATCACTACCATCATTACTATCATTACTGCTATTGACCATCACTACTGCCATTGACCATCACTACCGCCATTGACCATCACTACCATCATTACTATCATTACTACTATTGACCATCACTACTACCATTGACCATCACTACCGCCATTGACCATCACTACCATCATTACTATCATTACTGCTATTGACCATCACTACTGCCATTGACTATCACTACCGCCATAGACAATCACTACCGCCACTGACTATCACTACCGCCATAGACAATCACTACCGCCACTGACTATCACTACCGCCATTGACCATCACTACCGCCACTGACTATCACTACCGCCATTGACCATCACTACCGCCACTGACTATCACTACCGCCATTGACCAAAACTACCGCCATAGACTATCACTACCGCCATAGACTATCATTACTGCCATAGACTATCATTACCGCCATAGACTATCATTACCGCCATTGACCATCACTACCGCCATTGACCATCATTACCACTATAGGCCATCATTGACAGGCACTGACCGCTGCTCCACACGCCAAAAGACAGACGGAGCGTCTGCGCAGGCGCGGGTCTCCAGTCTCCACATGAGCTAAGAACTCTTTTCTAAAGTCTTTATTTATTTTATTCCTCTACAGAGCTAATATATAAAGTGTGTTTCTGTGTTCATCAGTGACCCTAGAGGAGGGTTACACACACACACACACACACACGGGGAAAATGTGTTCCTTCAGTGTGTGTGTGTGTGTGAGTGTCACACACAGAGAGCTGCAGAAGAAAGGAGATTGTGCTTTAAAGGGTGTGTGTGTGTGTGTTTCTGCTCTGGTGTTCCTCTCTGCTTCTGTGTGTGTGTGTGTGTGCTGGAAACGCAGCAGCTGTAGTGTCGTGATCTGTTAACCAGCACACGTCTGATGTTGTGACGCTTCGTTGCGTTTCATTACTGTAATGTTTATTGTTTACAAAAGCAAGCCTGTAGATTAACCGTAACCAAGCACCTCCTCAACCCAACCAAGAAGCGACTCACTGTGTGTGTGTGTGTGTGTGTGTGTGTGTGAGAGAGAGTGTGTGTGTGTGTTTTTCTCAAATAAACAGATGAATGTACTCTACCTGTCATGTGCACAGATGTTTTTTAATAAAATGACCATTATAGTGTCATAGTTTGGTTATTGAGTGGTTCAGCTGTGTGCGTGCGTGTGTGTGTGTGTGTGTGTGTGTGAATGTGTTTTATATCTTATTTTATACTATGGGTTTGCTGAATGCTGCACTCTGATTGGCTGCTGGTCACTCTCAGGTGTTTGGTTAATGTCAGATAAAGGCACAGCTAAAGTAGTTCCGGCAGGTTTAGAGCGCATTACAGCTCCATATCACTCCGCTGAATGTTTAGAGTTACTACACAGCTACAGCAGTCAGAAACCACATCAGGAGGAGGAGGAGGCGTTTGAGGAGGACACACACCTGACAAATGCACTGAAACACATCTAACTGAGCTCAGATCAGTTGTGTGAATGATCATCAGCTGATCAATACTCCAGCAGACGCTCCGTCACTGATCTGATCTCAGGTATCAGCAGTGTATCGACCTTCAGCTGCACCACATTCAGCACAATATGAGTGTGTGTGTGTGTGTGTGTGTGTGTGTGATATTACAGCCTCCAAAACACACAGATATAGGCCTACTGTATATGTGTGTGGGTAATGACCCAGAAGCTGATCTGTGTAAGTGAGTGTGTGTGTTTAGTGTCTAAGAGTGTGTTTAGTGTCTGCCTAAGTGTGTGTGTTTAGTGTCTGAGCGTGTGTTTAGTGTCTAAGAGTGTTTAGTGTCTCTCTAAGTCTGTGTGTTTAGTGTCTGAGTGTGTTTGTTTAGGTCCCTACAGTGTTAGGAACACAAGGTACACACACACCCTCTCAGAGAGAGCACTGAGTTTCTGTGGACAGGTGTGTGTTCAGAGTAAAAGCTTCTGTTCTCCTGTGGTGTCCGTCTGCAGTGGAGTGATTTAGTTAAAGAGCAGAGGAGATGAGGTGATGATTGAGCTGAGTGTGGTCTGCCCATCAGTGTGTGTGTGTGTGTGTGTGTGTGTGTGTGTGTGTGTGTGTGTGCTGTAATAGAACGGATGTGAACAGCTCCAGCGGGAGGCTTTGTTTCCTCTCCGCAGAAACACTGTAATCACCGGATTACCTTGACCTCCTAATGGAAACTAATCCCACTCAAATAATTCATGAAAAACCGCAGCACATTCCTGCACACACACACACTTCAGCAGCGCGACACACACCGCTGAACACGCTGTAAAACAGCAGATCATCAGTAACACACACTCCATCTCTAAAAACTCAGTTCTGCCATAATGCAGACCCAGACGACAGCAGATTCAGCTCAACTGCTCGATTCATAAGTGTTGTGTGAAGCACCTGTCAACACTGGGATGTGGAAATAAGGCATATGCCCACCTTAATAAGGCACATCCCCCTAATAAATCCCCAAATGACTACATCTGTTCTTCTGGAGCTGTTTCATTCTAAATGAACAGTTAAACGGTCAGTAATGTTTTATTATTATTTACAAAAGAAGAGATTAATAATATACATTAGCAGCAAATACATCAGCAAACACTTCAGCTTATTACAATTAACAACTATTATAATGAAATAGAGTCAAGATATTAAATCTCATGCATCTTCACTGTATAACTCACACATCCTGAATAAAGAGCAATGAATGAATCTCTTTATTTGGTCGTTTCATTTATTAAAAAACAGAGGCGTCCCTTTAAACTGCACACATCTAACGCTGTAATGAAGGCATTCATAACTGTTTATGCTCATTTAGGACTAAATTAGTAGTGTTAAAAAAACACCAAGATCTTTAGATGTTATTATTATTAATTATGTGTATATGTCTGCTCAAACACACCCAAAACCCAGACTATCCCTCCGCTTCAAATCACGTGCAGAATCCGTTTGGGAAACAGCGTCTGTTTATCACTATAGAGCGCGTCAGCTGACAGTCACGCACCGCTATATGCACCTGTAATGGACAGGAAAGGGAATCCTGCTGCTTTTATATTAATTTAAAGTGTTTTCATGCCAAAATAAAGCCAAAGCACAGAACAGACTCACATTTAAGAGCAAGCGGCGGCCCCTGGTGGTTCGGCAGTATGGGTTAAGTATAGGGAGACTCGGCTCTTTAAGGTTTATTGCTGCCCTTCAGAGAAAGACTGAAATACAGGAGAAATACGGGACAATACTTTTACGAGATGATAGCGAGATAGAACTGTAAAATACGGGAGAATCCCGGGAAAACAGGAGGGTTGACAGGTATGGTGTGAACGTGCTGCCCCTAATGTGTGTGTTTATCAAATACTGCACACATGACCAAACTCAAAAGTCCAACATGGGAGAATGTGCGCATGCTCCGCCCTCACCAAGGCTGACACCGACGCTGATGTGCACATCTCAAATATAGCTACACGTCGCAACGATGTGTAGCGCGACCTCTGTGATTGGCTGGCTCCGTAGCGCTGATGAGTGTGGGCGGGCGGGGGTGAAAGCCGCATGAACCTATTGGAGCGAGTGTTTACAGGTGTGGAGTCCCATGCAGGAGCTCCAGATGGAGACTGCTGTGTTGTGTTCACCTCATGATTAAAGTTGCTGCACGTCAAGTTCAGAAAACACAAAACACCAGTGAAGAAACTCCACACAGAGGAACAGAGACACCTGCTGCCACCTAGTGTTTCAGAAGAGTTACTGCAGAGCGACACACACAGCAGAAGTATAGCTCATGCCAGACGCCGTGGGTCACGCCGATCACTCCACGCAGAGGTTTAAACCAGCAGACCTCCTGTGCAGTAGGTGGCACTGTAGCCTCCGCTCATGGTGCTCATTACACACACACACACACACACACTATGCTCCGACCCTGTGCCCTAATCCCTTCAAAGGGTTTATCCTGTGGAGAGACAACTCTGAGAACAGATTAAGGGCGTAGGGGTCAAAAATGCTGTTTTTTGGAACGCACCTCTGAGTCAACAAAACAATCAAGGGTGTGTGTGTGTGTGTGTGTGTGTGTGTGTGTGTGTGTGTGTTCATCGCTCTTTCTGTCGGCATGCTGACATTCACAAAACACACTGGGAATGTGGAGGACACTGCAGGCGGTGCCTTATTTACTGATGCGTACATGTGCTGCGTGTGTGTGTGTGTGTGTGTGTGTGCATTCATACTTTAAAAATGAAGAGAATGATTACAGCGGTGGCCTATAGAAGAGCTCTGACAGTACATTTCACACTCCACTAATAAACACGGCTGTGTTAGACATGTAAAAGGGTCTGCAATGCTGCATTCTGATTGGTCAGTCTCGTCATTCTAAAGTGTGTTATTTCCAGATAACAACCGCTGAACTACACAGATCTGCTCAGCCTGAAGAGCTCGAATAATCTGAATGATGAAGACATTTAATAACAGGAAACCTCATCACAGACATCAGGAACAGCAGGAGAACAGGAGTGATTATCATTGAGAAGAACACACACACATGTACACACGCACACACACACACACGCACGCACGCACACACATGCACACGCACGCACGCACGCACACACACAAACAAACTGCTCTGCTGTTATTGTACTCATGGGGACATTTGATCTTCATAACATCATGAACACAAGGAACACACACACTTTCTCCCACGCACACACACACACACACACACACACACACACACAGCTGATCCTCTGCACAGACGTGTCGACCTACAAACACCGATCTGCGGCATCTGTCTGAGACAGCCAATCAGCAGTGAGCCTCTGTGTCATGCGCACTGCATTCAGACACATGGTGTGTGTGTGTGTGTGTGTGTGTGTGTAACTGCTCTCATTATCTGTGAGTGCCCTCAGTGTGTGTCTGTCATTCAGGATCAACAGGATTCGCCTGTTCTGAAGGCACTCAATCGGGTTTACAGCTGCGTGCAGAACACACACACACACACACACACACAAGCTCTCTAAAGAACACAGCAGCTGTATGACCGTCCCGCAGGTCAGTCAGAGGTTTGACTGAGTTTCCAGCACTGAGTGAACATGTGACAGGAATGATTATTATTAAGAAAACTCCTTTATTAGAAATACTCCAATATTATTCAAACAATGCTTATTATGATGTAGCTGCTCTAGAACATCTCACACACACACACACACACGCACGCACGCACGCACGCACGCACGCACACACACACACACACACACTTTCAGACATAAACACACAGGCCATTATAGTAATGTTTCTGTCAACATGTTTATGTTTTGTCAAGTAATATATTATATTATATATATTTATAATTATTATTATTGTTTAAGGTTAATCTATTTTTTATAAGTTCAAGATAATCATATTCAATAAACACATACAGAAAACCTATTCATATATATATATATATATATATATTTATACACAGTTGAGGTCAGAATTATTCGCCCCCCTTGTTTATTTTTTTCCCCAATTTCTGTTTAACGGAGAGCAGATTTCTCCAGCACATCTCTAATCATAATAGTGTTAATAACTCATCTCTAATCACTGATGTCTTTCCTCTTCATCATAATGACAGCACATAATATTAGACTAGATATTCTTCAAGACACTAGTATTCAGCTTAAAGTGACATTTAAAGGCTTAACTAGGGTAATTAGGGTAAAGTTAGGGTAATTAGGCAAGTCATTGTATAACAGTGGTTTATTCTGGAGACAATCCAAAACTAATATTGCTGAAGGGGGCTAATAATATTGAGCTTAACATGACTTTAAAACTATTAAAACTGCTTTTATTCTAGCTGAAATAAAACTAATAAGACTTTCTCCAGAAGAACTAATATTAGAGGAAATACTGAGAGAAACTCCTCAATCTGAGAAACATCATTTGGGGAATAATTAAACAAAGAAAAGTAAATTCAAAGAGGGGTGAATAATTCTGGCTTCAGCTGTGTGTATATATATATTTGAGCATGTGTACATGTCTTTATTCTCATGGTTAGGGGGTTTCTGCTTGGATGTTGCACTGCTATATTTTTGTTATATCTAAAAGATGTTGTTTGGATTAAAATGATGAATTATTGTTTTATGCTAAACTTCATTAGAATATTGAATACAGATGATTCTCAGATTGAATACAGATGATTCTCATCTGATTCTCAGATCAGGTGTGGTTATGGGCATGTTGCTCCACTGAGTGTGTTTGAGGGTGTGTGTGTGTGTGTGTGTCTGCAGTGGACACTGATGTGCAGCAGGAGATTCAGCTTTAACAGCACCTTCAGGAGCAGATCTCCACCTCTCCACCCTTCTGAAGTATGGAGCTCCATTTGTGCCATAATTCTGTGTGCAATGATCATGTTGAGCAGATAAGATGACCTGCTGAGTGTGTTTAATCTGGTCTGAGATTCTTGTGGTCTCTTGACTGTGGTCAGCCGACTCTCTTAACATAAACCCAGTGTCACAATATGATCAAGTAAGCCAATCAGAATAGAGCAACCGTCTGATTGGCTAGGATTCATGCTGGGATTCATGCTGAGCCTGCTGATGCTGCATACCATAAAAGACACCGCAAAATCCTCAAAACTGAGTAAACTCGCGTCCGACAGGTCATTCTGTGCGCTCAGGACATGATCTTCTGCCTGCAGGACTGTGGCACGAATGTAACTCCATTCAGAAGCTGCTCTCGGCCTCCACGCCTCCACCCTTCAGCCCGTTAGGGGTCTGGCAGTCCAGCACGTTCTTCATCTCGCGCTCTAGAGTCTGCTCCTGCACTCCGTTGATCTTCCCGAAGCTCCGGCTGATCTCCACGAAGGTCTTGTTCTTGGTTTCCGGCAGGACGATGAGCAGGTAAACCGCACCGGCGGCACAGACCACCACAAACAGCAGGAACGCAAAGGTCTGCAGCGCCTCCTGCAGGAGCACACACACACACACACACACACACATAAATTAATGCGGTATATATAGAGAATATTCTTTCATTCATACATTTCATTTTCGGCTTAGTCCCTTTATTCATCAGGGGTTGCCACAGCAGAATGAACCGCCAACTATTCCAGCATATGTTTTACACAGCGGATGCCCTTCCAGCTGCAACCCAGTACTGGGGAAATATCTAGAGTATATAAAATTAAGATTTAGTGATTTTTCAAAGCTTTATAAATATGAATATAAATAAAGGTGAGCGGCCCTGAACTGAAGCCCCCCCTCAGAGCGTCTGCCAACACAAGTTTACCTTAGTTTTACTTCTCACAGCTGCTTTATAGATCATTCAGTTATCTTCAGTTCAGTCCTGCTGTTGTGTGAGTGTTTGGATCTGCATTTACTGATATGAGTGAATATATTGGACACACAGAACTCTCTATTACACACACACAGTTATATAGCTGGACTTTCGCTAGAACTGCTGTAATAGATGTGACTGCAGGATATAATCCACATAGATCAGGTAAAACAGTGACACGGGGACATGGTAAAGCAGACGTCTGATGGAGGATCTGATCTGTGTGTGTAAATGATGAGGATGATGAGGATGATGATGATGAGGATGAGGATGATGATGACGCGTCTGTCTCACAGCGTTCTACAACAGCATCTGAAATGTGTGTGTGTGTGTGTATGTGTGTGTGTGTAAAATCCTGAAAAGCATCGTGTGCTGATCTCAGCTGGAGAGAAAAGCATTCCTAAACACACACAGACACACACACACACACACACACACACATACGTGTTTTGCTATACTTGTGAGGGCCATGACCCAGCAGCATGTTGTGAGGACCCCCCTTTCTGTTAATGCTAGGAAAATAAAAAAAATAGTAGTGCCACTAGAGGGGAGCAGACAACCAGGAAATCACTTTAAATCTGTAAAAACACCATGTTCACAGAAATGGTGAGGTCGGGAGAGGAGTTGCGAGGACCGCACTGTTACTAGGCAGATTTCAGTTTGACGGTTATGGGTAGCGCTTATTAAAAGTGATCAGAGATGCTGATTTTAGTCCAAATAACACTTTTAATCACTGAATAATTAGTTTGATTATCATTTTAATTACTCAAACGGTTCAAAATGCGGATATATTTTGTTAATAGCCTGCTGATTTCATATGATTGGATAATATAGTCTCGACTAAGGAAACTCTGCTATATCACACAATGGCCATTTCATTAGGTCGGTCATGGTCATTGACACTCATTTCTATTTTTGTGTGTCCATAAACACGAACCCTGACAACATTTGGTTGATTTAAGAAATGAACTTACTATAATGAGTGATGAAACGGATCGAGGTTGATTCCATACACACAGATCTTTCTCTACGGAACGCACGTGAGCTGCGGGTTAACTGTAATTCATTCATCATGGAGGAATGATGTCTGTCCATCTCGCGTTCATCTGAACTGCTGCGTAAACTGAGTAAACGAGCAAATGACGAATCCATGCGCGCCGCAGCACTTCAGGAGTATCGACTCACTGCAAACTGATGATTCACTAAATGATGATTCAGTAAACAATGATTCTTTAGTCGCGTTTGACTAAAGAAAGTCAGTCATGATGACACTTGCTCCATGCAAACACCTTATAAAGCAGGCTAATAATAATAATACTTGTTATATTTTTTTTCCAGAGATTTGTCAGCTGTTTACTGTTGCATGTTTTCATATTTATTTTTTTACAGTAGATATTGCTTTTAATGCATGTTGCATGACAGTATAGATGATAAATAACTCATAATTGTTTAAAAACAATATTTGGTTACACTTTATTTTAAGGTGTCCTTGTTACAGCATTATTATACATTTAAATACCAAGTAATAGTAATTAACTACATGCACTTACTATATAGTTAGGATTATGGTTGGCGTACATGTAACATTTGTAACAAGGACACCTTAAAATAAAGTGTTACCCAATATTAGTTTGTTAATCTGTTGATATCTTCAGGGTACTTTCAAAACAACATTTTTATTAAATTCTCTAACCGGCTTATATTATGATAAAGAATAGCAGCTGAATTAAAATCTGTGATATGAGCCGCACTGTGAGTTTGAGCAGTTACACAACTGAAGAGTTTACAAATCACAGAAAACAAGACAAAAAAAACTGCAGTTAAAGTTTACGCTGATGATAAAAAACCACTCTAATCTCAGACATGGTCTTGGTCACAGGTTTATTTTAGTTTTAGCAGTTCAGTGAAATACCAACTTAGATAAAAAGTATAGAGAAACAAAACCGGTTATTTGACAAGCACCACAATACAAGCTCCAAAATTAGAAATCAGAGAAGATGGTAATTTATTTATAACAGAAATATTTTATTTAATAAAAAAATCGACACAGAATACCTGTCAAAAACAGGTTCACAAGCCCAACATCTAACAACATAGTCAGCTCTAAAAGTACACATCTGGATGGCAAAACTAAAGGAAGAAAAGCGTAAAGTTCTGTTTGTTGTGCAGAATAAAGAGTCAGAAAATCAGGATGAATTTAAGAGGGAGAGAGGATAGTTAAAGGTTAGTTTACTTCTTTAAAGAACAGAAATTTATCAATCAGTTTCTTCTTTGTGATTGAATTACATTGTGAACATGATTTCTGACATCTCTCCAGCCCCTGGTTTGAAGCACTGGTTCTTTCTGTAGGCACTTTAAACATTTGTCTTTCCCTGGAACTTTCATTAGTGTTATGCAGGTCCCTTGCTGTCGCCAAACCACTTTTTTTCAGCATCACTCCAGGGAATGTTCGTTCTGCCTGGAAGAACCTACAGAAAAGAATCAGAAAAGCACATGATTCCATCAGTCATAAGTAAACATGTATATTAAGTAAGTATGACTTTGCTGGAGGGATAATAACAATAAAATCATAAAATCATATGACTGAGTGTAGTAAAGATGACAGAGAGACAATCATTTCAATTTCTATGAGGGTTCATGTTTTTGCTTTATGAGCATATATTTTAAATATTGATGTAGTACACATCACAAAAAGTCTAAATAATAGGGATCCTAAAACTAATCCATAAAATTGATAATAGGGGTGTGACGATAACCGCATCACCGCCTTACCGCCATAATGAGATGTCAACCGCGGTGATGTGGCTATTACAGTCATCACCGCCCATTTTAGTTTAGTATTTATTTTTGCTTGTGAATCTTTTAGGATTGTATAGAAAAACTGAATAAACTAAATAAAAGGAATAAAAGGCCTGCCCTGAGTATTTTACACCTAAATTACAAATTTAGATTACAAAACGAAAACACTGAATCCTTTTTAAAACCAACATAGGCTGTTTTTATTTTAAGCTTATTTTAATAAAGCAGGCCTACTAACTCAAATCAATCGCTCCACAGAAAATAAGCATTTTAACGCACCACTGTAATTTCTATATCCCAATCCCTTTATCAACATGTTTAATACAAGTCATTATTTTAAAGATTATAACCTGAGAATATGATTTACCTCAGCGCTGCACTTTTCTCCTTCACCCTCGCGCTGAGTTCAGGTGACGGAGTGTTGTGAAGTAGTTAAACTCTCAAACTGGCACAGGAATATCAGTATATTAATATAGGCTTTGCTAAAATGCTAGTCAAATGTAGGTCTTTTTTTACAGCTATAAACAGACGCGCATGCTGCGACCACGGTGATGAGGCAACAATCGCATATATTTTGACTTATTTAAAGGGCACCTATGGTAAAAAATCTACTTTTCAAAGCTGTTTAGACAGCCATATGTGCATGTATGGTGTATAGACCGTCATATTGGGGTGATATAAACACACCCAGTGCTTTTTTTTCAATTTAACAACATAAAAAATGGTGGACCAATTGGAGCGGTGTTCAAACCGACTGCAACTTTACATTGGAGCGGTCCCCCCACCCACCAAAATTGATTGACAGGCGTGTCATCATATCCTCAGTTTGTTGATTCACGTCCGCCATTTTCAGGGTGAGTTGAAGCGATATCACTAAAGGAACACGCTAGCTCTATTTTTAGATGCAAGGCTCATTGGGCTCAACACAAGATCAATATTCTCCACATTATCGCTCTAATCGGAATTATTGCTTGTATCTTTAGGTAGGTTTGCAAACATGTGTACTTCTTATTGAGTCTACCTTATACTTCAGCCGTTTGCATTTCTCACGATCCCAGAAGCTCCCTGTGATCTTAACTAGCATGCGTTTTACAATTCTAAACATCGGTTTCTATCAGGGTACACTCAAGTCGACGGCTGGGCGCCGCGGACCGCTGCAGAAACCTATGTTTAGAATTCAAAAATGCATGGCGCGACGATTCGGAACACTTGATGTTTCTGCCGCGCCACAGAGAGTGTCTGGTGTGCCGTGTCGCGGCTTCGAGCGGCGCATCCGGTGCCTCAGTCAAAGTTAATTCAGTGTGCGTGGTTAATAGTCTCTGTGTACAAGCTCGGCACTTGAAACTAGCACACAGTTGGCTGTAAAACTGTACAAAGACACAAATGATTTTGTACTCTCTGCTTGGTCTGTGTCAGAGTTGTACATGTACGACTGAATGCTGATCCTCTCCTCTCAGTCTGCCTCTGTTGCAAACACAGAGCGGGTGAGCTCATGGCCCCGCCCCCTTGTTACGTTGGGCGGGAAGCCGAAACTAATTTACATGTGAAGCAACACACCCATAAATCAGCGAGCTGTGGACACGCCCCCAACATGACACTTTTTAACACATTATAATAAAACTATCTGAACTGTGTTTTGAACTGAACCTAAACTGGCACACTCAGAAGAGCCATAATATTAATATTAAATCATAAAAAAAGAGGTAAACTATGTGCCCTTTAAAGTAGGCTATAGGCTATATAATAATTTTGTGTAAAGACATTTATAAAAATATGTAGCTAATATATCACAGGGGGTTTGTGTAGCAGCAATTAGAATGGAGCATAATTAAATCCTTTTTTCCCGTGGAGCGAAACAAACACTACACAGTTGTGTAGCGGATGGGGATGCACAAGAATATACAATTCAGATATTTTTGTTGGAAGAAAAATATTCTTTGAACGAATTTTGTTTTGTATAATTTGTATCTTAGTTTTTGTCGGTCAGTTATTTATAAAATAAACATGAATAACTAATAAACTTTGAGGTGAAGCGATGTGCCTCAGGGTCCGCTATATGCCGCGGCTAAAACACAAACTGGTCTGTTAAATACAATCGTAATATAAATAAAATAAAAGTGAAATATTCAGTTTGGAATATTGAATCTTTGTTAACTGTATCAAAAATAAAATAGCAGCCTATATTAACACTCTTTATGACAAACATCCATTGATCGGTCAGTTTCGCTTTAGTTAATCAAAGCGTTTGAACTTTCTGATATTTTAGGCAAAGTGGTCTGCATAACCAATGATTGAACTTATCCACCTGCGACCCACCCATAATTAAACATCATGTAGGCGAGCTGGCTTTTTGATTACCTGAACCGTGTATTAACGGCTGCACCAGCATAACCGAGATCTGCGTATTAATATCAGCACCAGCAGATATAAGAGAGTTTGTTTCATAACAGCGTTTTCTGCTTCTTAAATATCCAATATTAAGAGAGTGACTCCATAAGGTACATAACCTGCGCACACTTGATTATTACTTGAATGTGTAAAGTCATGGACGCATCTCACAGCGCAAAGCATAACTTATCCTTTAAATGTCCATGCTTAATATGTCATTGATGAGGTCTATCTATTGAAAGGGTTACCTACAATGGAGTATATATAGGCTATATATGCGCTACATAGCAGGGACGTTAAGGTTGTAGGTAACCCTTTCAGTAGATAGGCCCTGAGGCACATCGCTTCACCTCAAAGTCTATTAGTTATTATTGTTTATTTTATAGATTACTGACCGACAAAAACTAAGATATAAATTGTACAAAACGAAATGCGTTAATTGTAAAAAATATATGAATTGAAACACAACTGTGCAGTGTTTGTTTCGCTCCTCTGGAAAAAAGGATTATGCTCCACTGTAATTGCTGCTACACAAACCCCTGTGATATATTGGCTACATTTTTAAAAATAAGTCTTTACACACAATTATTATAGCATATAGCCTACTTTAAATAAGTCAACATATATGCGATTGTTGCCTCATCACCGTGGTCACAGCTCGCGCTTCTGTATAGCTTCTGTAAAAAAAGACCTACATTTGACCAGCATTTTAGCAAAGCCTATATTAATATACTGATATTCCTGTGCCAGTTTGACACTGTAAATTAAACTGAGGAGAGTTTAACTACTTCACAACACTCCGTCACCTGAACTCAGCACGAGGGAGAAGGACAAAAGTGCAGCGCTGAGGTAAAATCATATTCTCAAGTCATAATCTTTAAAATAATGACTTGTATTAAAAATGTTGATAAAGGGACTGGGATATAGAAATTACAGCGTTAAAACTGCTTATTTTCAGTGGAGCGATTTTATTTATATATATATATATGTGTGTGTGTGCGGGTAACCGACATACCGCATGATTTCTTGCTTCAACACCGCGATAACAGAAAATCCGTTACCGTCACAGCCTTAATTGATAATCATTGATAGACATTTGTTGTCAATTAATGGTATTATCAATTAGTTGGAATGTGACAACAAAATAACTCAAAATGCTGAAGAGTTGAGATCAACCAGCATGAGGATAAAGTATGCATCCTAGAGACTTTAAATTAGTTAATAAGGTAACCTAAAATGTAACTGTAACCTTAAAGTTATTCCATTATTATTGAAGTATTGGATCAGGTTTCGGTAGATACTCGAAATCAAAGGACTCTGACTCGAGGGCAAAAATACCGGACGGGGACATCCCTAATCTGTATAGAAAAAGTTCATCAATTATCTGAATAACATAGCTTACAATCTTACCATTTCCATTACCAGTCTTAGACGTTCTGTTTTCTTTGGTCTGTGTGGGAGTCAGGGCTTTCTGGGTAAAGAAAAGAGACAGCTTGTGATATATAAACTAAAAACTGACTTATTAATTACTGAACTCTATAAGCCTGAAAGTCTAAGCTGTATATAATCAAACTGCAAACCATCCAAGTTGGAATAATATGCCTCGTCATGCTCACGTCTACATTTCTGCCTTCTAGATAACTCTGTAACACAAGAAAATAAACATCAGATTATCACAAGTTATATCTGTATAGAAAAAGGTCATCAATTATCTGAATAACTACATTATTCAGATCCCTTTTTTCTGTTTATGTGTTTATGAGCTTGATTGCATATATATATATTTATATATATATATATATATATATATATATATACACATACATACATATTTGATAGTTGAGAATGCGCCGCTTCGCGGTGTAGAGAAACCTGCTTTCCGAGAAATAATGGCGGCGGAATAATGAAGCAAGATACTAGGGATGTGAACCTACACTGGTCCTAGGTTCAGTTCTGTTATGATATCATGCCATTGATTTGGTTCAATTCGATGTCTCGGTGCATTGACGATGCTTTCCATACATAATTAGATTTTTTCTTCACAACACAAGATTTTTTTTTATTAAAATCTATAAATATATTAATATTTATATTTGATTTGTAATACAGTTTTGTTCTTAAATACAGCAGTCAGATATATGAACTGTACCCTTAATTTGATCTGCTCAAGAAAACACTCTTTCTGAATGTATCAAACAAAACTCCAGTACATGCACAGAAGACAGCATGAGCATTTATAGCAAATAACCTAATGTAAATATTATGCCGCTTGCTTTTTGAGCGCTGTCAATTGAGGTCTTACACCTTTATGATTGGTCATTGCCTTCACCCGCTCAACAGAAAGGGCTGCGACCTCAACGGAAAAAAGTTCTCAGTTATTACCGTGAAAATTGGTTACGCATGGATAACACGCAACTCAATAGGCACAACTTTTATTGTAATTTTAAATGTAAAAATAAAATGTATGTTATGCTATCATAAGTGGGTTTTTTTCGTGAAATTGTCCGGTTGGCATTTGTAAAAAAATAATAATAATAAAAAATTAGGCTATTAGGCCTACTTGTGATTTTATTTATCTAGTTAGCCTATTTAATAACTTGTTATTAACCCCCCCCCCCCCCCCCCCCCCCCCCCGCTACCATTCGCTACCAGAACATTAAAATATTTGTTTTATGTTGTTTCTAATAGTTTAAAGTGGCTAATATAAAGAAATGCCGAACAGCTTTTATAGACTTTCAAAAGCTTTTGCTCATAAAGTGGTAAAAGTTCAAGAAATGTAAAAAAGGTGGCGTGTGATAAACATTTACTCAACACATCTATGTGTACAAACTTTTTTTGAACGCTATAATTCGTAACAGCACCAATAAAGATTATATACAGGCCTAGCTGTGTGTATAAATATATTAATGTGTTATATAAAATCAGATACAAACACCAGCACACTTATACAATATCAAAGAAAAGATAAATAACGTACTCTGCCATGTAATCGCTGTAATGAAATCTCTGGCTTGTTTTGCATTAATCCAAGTCTTTACTGGCGTTTGGGCAGAATAAACACCTGTTACATTAACGTCTATATGCGCAGAAGCGGTGAATGTTTGTTAATGGTAAGTTCACTGGACAAAACTAGACGATTATTATTGTGGAGCACTTTACCTCCTTACAAAAATAAATAAATAATAATGTAGACTATGCGTCCACGCTTTTGTCTGCTTTCATCTGTTATTTTGTGATGTCTGGAAGATCCACATGGGGAAAAACTATAGTAATTTATAATAAAAGATGTTTTTGAACCACATAGTAAAGTGTATAATGTGTAGAACTCTTATTGAACAATGAATGCTAGCGAAGGTAATGAATTCTACCAAATACTGTAGCATAGTAAACTAATAAACTGTAATACTGCTGCATTGTGATCGTGTATGATTATTGCGTAGAGAAGTGAAGCCTCTTAAATAATTAGTTTATTACTACAGTAGTCTTCCCACAGCAACAATTACTATGACAGTTTAATTAATTAAAGGATTTATTTTTTCATGTGATATAATAGCTTATACAGTGTCTACTGCCTCGATGACAGGCAAACATATTTTAGTTGAGTACAAAACTCGGCCCTCTTCATGATATAAGGATCATGCCCAACATATGTGCTTATTTTCTATTTATATCTTCTTTGAAATATGGTATAAATCACAAAAATACACTTTCCTCTATGACTCCCATTCAGTTTTTAGTTCCTGCCCTCCATCTAAATTTTGTGCGTCACCAGAACCAAATGATTGAAAACAACCTTCAGCAATGTGCCAACAATACACCTTAACACACCTCTATTTTGGACCAGAACACCCATGAGTCCACAAAGTAGCGCACATGGATTTACTATTTAAACAACGTGGTGCAAAACAGAAAGTATGGGAGTATTATAGGGCCCATAGAGTTAGAGTTAATCTGTTACCTGCTCATCATGATCATCTCTCTCAGCCTGGCCAGGGTGGTGATGCTCTCAGTTTCTTTCTGTCTTGAACTTTCTCTGATATCTGTATGAATATATAGTGTTAGACACTCAATAACAATCATATTGTGTCCATTACTTATCAACACTCAGTTCACGAGTTCACACTGACAGATATTTGACTAAATAGAATATGCATATTTGGTGTGCTGTCCGGGGAGAGCGCTCGGGAAGACACCCTAACTCGTGTTATTTCCCTTATCAGGATAGAGAGAGTTAGGGTCCGAGCGCAGTGTCTAGCCCGGCTTCAGAATGCTCCCCAAAGATGCAATTTATAGAAGGACAGCAACCAGACAGATATCATGGTCTCTCCCAAAATGCTAGCCTTGAAAATTTGGAGGGGTGCTGTACCGCATTGGGAAAGAGTGAAAAATGGCTCCGGTGGGTGCAGTGATGCAGATGTGACTCCTTGGGTGCTGTTAATGCTTGGCAGTGATGAAATGTAAATGTGTACTCCAGAAGGAGCCGCCACTGTTGAGGCAGTAATCTGCAGTGTTGTGATATGATTTCTATATCAATAATGATTGCGTCTCTGGTGGGTGCGGTCGCTGTACTTGCAGTGGTGCATTATAATGGTGTGCGTCTCCAGTGGGAGCTGCTACTGCACTAGCAGTGCGTCTCCAGTGGGAGCTGTCACTGCACTAGCAGTGGGAACTGTCACTGCACTCGCAGTGCGTCTCCAGTGGGAGCTGTCACTGCACTCGCAGTGCGTCTGCAGTGGGAGCTGTCACTGCACTCGCAGTGCGTCTCCAGTGGGAGCTGTCACTGCACTAGCAGTGCGTCTCCAGTGGGAGCTGTCACTGCACTAGCAGTGGGAACTGTCACTGCACTCGCAGTGCGTCTCCAGTGGGAGCTGTCACTGCACTCGCAGTGCGTCTGCAGTGGGAGCTGTCACTGCACTCGCAGTGCGTCTCCAGTGGGAGCTGTCACTGCACTAGCAGTGCGTCTGCAGTGGGAGCTGTTACTGCACTAGCAGTGCGTCTCCAGTGGGAGCTGTCACTGCACTAGCAGTGGTGCATAATAAGGTGTGGGATCTGTCACTGCACGCAGTGCATCTTCAGTGGGAGCTGTCACTGCACTAGCAGTGCGTCTGCAGTGGGAGCTGTTACTGCACTAGCAGTGCATCTCCCGTGGGAGTGGTCACTGTGCTAACAGTGGTGCGTAATAAGGTGTGCATCAGCCGAAGGAGTGGTCACTGCGCTAACAGTGGTGCGTAATAAGGTGTGCATCAGCCGAAGGAGTGGTCACTGCGCTAACAGTGGTGCGTAATAAGGTGTGCATCAGCCGAAGGAGTGGTCACTGCGCTAACAGTGGTGCATAATATTAAGGTGTGTGTCTCCTGTAGGAGCGGTCACTGCGCTAACAGTGGTGCGTAATAAGGTGTGCATCAGCCGAAGGAGTGGTCACTGCGCTAACAGTGGTGCGTAATAAGGTGTGCATCTGCCGAAGGAGTGGTCACTGCGCTAACAGTGGTGCGTAATAAGGTGTGCATCAGCCAAAGGAGTGGTCACTGCGCTAACAGTGGTGCATAATATTAAGGTGTGCGTCTCCTGTAGGAGCGGTCGCTGCGCTAACAGTGGTGCGTAATAAGGTGTGCATCAGCCGAAGGAGTGGTCACTGCGCTAACAGTGGTGCGTAATAAGGTGTGCATCAGCCGAAGGAGTGGTCACTGCGCTAACAGTGGTGCGTAATAAGGTGTGCATCAGCCGAAGGAGTGGTCACTGCGCTAACAGTGGTGCATAATATTAAGGTGTGTGTCTCCTGTAGGAGCGGTCACTGCGCTAACAGTGGTGCGTAATAAGGTGTGCATCAGCCGAAGGAGTGGTCACTGCGCTAACAGTGGTGCGTAATAAGGTGTGCATCTGCCGAAGGAGTGGTCACTGCGCTAACAGTGGTGCGTAATAAGGTGTGCATCAGCCAAAGGAGTGGTCACTGCGCTAACAGTGGTGCATATATTAAGGTGTGCGTCTCCTGTAGGAGCGGTCCGCTGCGCTAACAGTGGTGCGTAATAAGGTGTGCATCAGCCGAAGGAGTGGTCACTGCGCTAGCAGTGGTGCATAATATTAAGGTGTGCGTCTCCTGTAGGAGCGGTCACTGCGCTAGCAGTGGTGCGTAATAAGGTGTGCATCTGCCGAAGGAGTGGTCACCACGCTAGCAGTGGTGCGTAATAAGGTGTGCATCTGCCGAAGGAGTGGTCACTGCGCTAACAGTGGTGCATAATATTAAGGTGTGCGTCTCCTGTAGGAGCGGTCACTGCGCTAGCAGTGGTGCGTAATAAGGTGTGCATCTGCCGAAGGAGTGGTCACTGCGCTAACAGTGGTGCGTAATAAGGTGTGCATCAGCCGAAGGAGTGGTCACTGCGCTAACAGTGGTGCATAATATTAAGGTGTGTGTCTCCTGTAGGAGCGGTCACTGCGCTAACAGTGGTGCGTAATAAGGTGTGCATCAGCCGAAGGAGTGGTCACTGCGCTAACAGTGGTGCGTAATAAGGTGTGCACTCTGCCGAAGGAGTGGTCACTGCGCTAACAGTGGTGCGTAATAAGGTGTGCATCAGCCAAAGGAGTGGTCCACTGCGCTAACAGTGGTGCATAATATTAAGGTGTGCGTCTCCTGTAGGAGCGGTCGCTGCGCTAACAGTGGTGCGTAATAAGGTGTGCATCTGCCGAAGGAGTGGTCACTGCGCTAGCAGTGGTGCGTAATAAGGTGTGCATCAGCCGAAGGAGTGGTCACTGCGCTAACAGTGGTGCGTAATAAGGTGTGCATCAGCCGAAGGAGTGGTCACTGCGCTAACAGTGGTGCATAATATTAAGGTGTGTGTCTCCTGTAGGAGCGGTCACTGCGCTAACAGTGGTGCGTAATAAGGTGTGCATCAGCCGAAGGAGTGGTCACTGCGCTAACAGTGGTGCGTAATAAGGTGTGCATCTGCCGAAGGAGTGGTCACTGCGCTAACAGTGGTGCGTAATAAGGTGTGCATCAGCCAAAGGAGTGGTCACTGCGCTAACAGTGGTGCATAATATTAAGGTGTGCGTCTCCTGTAGGAGCGGTCGCTGCGCTAACAGTGGTGCGTAATAAGGTGTGCATCAGCCGAAGGAGTGGTCACTGCGCTAGCAGTGGTGCATAATATTAAGGTGTGCGTCTCCTGTAGGAGCGGTCACTGCGCTAGCAGTGGTGCGTAATAAGGTGTGCATCTGCCGAAGGAGTGGTCACCACGCTAGCAGTGGTGCGTAATAAGGTGTGCATCTGCCGAAGGAGTGGTCACTGCGCTAACAGTGGTGCATAATATTAAGGTGTGTGTCTCCTGTAGGAGCCGTCACTGCGCTAGCAGTGGTGCGTAATAAGGTGTGCATCTGCCGAAGGAGTGGTCACTGCGCTAACAGTGGTGCGTAATAAAGTGTGCATCAGCCGAAGGAGTGGTCACTGCGCTAACAGTGGTGCATAATATTAAGGTGTGCGTCTCCTGTAGGAGCGGTCACTGCGCTAGCAGTGGTGCGTAATAAGGTGTGCATCTGCCGAAGGAGTGGTCACTGCGCTAACAGTGGTGCGTAATAAGGTGTGCATCAGCCGAAGGAGTGGTCACTGCGCTAGCAGTGGTGTGTAATAAGGTGTGCATCTGCCGAAGGAGTGGTCACTGCGCTAACAGTGGTGCGTAATAAGGTGTGCATCAGCCGAAGGAGTGGTCACTGCGCTAACAGTGGTGCATAATATTAAGGTGTGCGTCTCCTGTAGGAGCGGTCACTGCGCTAGCAGTGGTGCGTAATAAGGTGTGCATCTGCCGAAGGAGTGGTCACTGTGCTAACAGTGGTGCGTAATAAGGTGTGCATCAGCCGAAGGAGTGGTCACTGCGCTAACAGTGGTGCGTAATAAGGTGTGCATCAGCCGAAGGAGTGGTCACTGCGCTAGCAGTGGTGCGTAATAAGGTGTGCATCTGCCGAAGGAGTGGTCACTGCGCTAACAGTGGTGCGTAATAAGGTGTGCATCAGCCGAAGGAGTGGTCACTGCGCTAACAGTGGTGCGTAATAAGGTGTGCATCAGCCGAAGGAGTGGTCACTGCGCTAACAGTGGTGCATAATATTAAGGTGTGCGTCTCCTGTAGGAGTGGTCACTGCGCTAACAGTGGTGCGTAATAAGGTGTGCATCTGCCGAGGAGTGGTCACTTGCGCTAACAGTGGTGCATAATATTAAGGTGTGTGTCTCCTGTAGGAGTGGTCACTGCGCTAACAGTGGTGCGTAATAAGGTGTGCATCTGCCGAAGGAGTGGTCACTGCGCTAGCAGTGGTGCATAATATTAAGGTGTGTGTCTCCTGTAGGAGTGGTCACTGCGCTAACAGTGGTGCGTAATAAGGTGTGCATCTGCCGAAGGAGTGGTCACTGCGCTAGCAGTGGTGCATAATATTAAGGTGTGTGTCTCCTGTAGGAGCGGTCACTGCGCTAGCAGTGGTGCATCATAATAAAGTGTGTGTCTCCTGTAGGAGCGGTCACTGACACTATCATTAACACTCTGCTAACACTCACCTGCTCATCATGATCATCTCTCTCAGCCTGGCCAGGGTGGTGATACACTCTTAGTCTCTTTCTGTCTTGAACTTTCTCTGATATCTGTGTGAATATATAGTGTTAGACACTCAATAACAATCATATTAGAGCTGGGCGATATGGCAAAAAAATTATAACGATAATTTTTTTCATATCGGTCGATATCGATAATTATAATGATAAATGTAAAAATCTTCATATTTATCAATTTTATAAGATTTTAACCACACCAATCCCTTTGTGCAGCTGATTTAACACATTTTGTGAAATGTTTTAGCTGTCTGACAATTTAAATAAAATAATAAGCAAAAGAACAGTCTTAATTCAGCATTTACATTTACTGTGAAGTGTAAAAGTGATTACATTAATATTTATTAAGCACCAGGGTTATTAGGTTTTAATATGTTTAATTAACATGAGAAAATCAGTGGTACATGAAACTACAACAATTTGTACCTGCTTATTTCCAGAAGGTTTTCTTTGTCCCATTATCTGTAAAACAAAACAATTACCTTTCAGCAAGATCACCACACATTATTATTAAATTACCACAGTGGTATAATTTATTCATTTATTTTAAATAGTGGCCACATGAATAGAGGTAAATTTGGTTTTATATTCGCACATTCGGACTTTCCCCTTAATAATATTATTTCATTAAAGTATTATTTGCAAACTCTAAATAACAAAATCATATTAGCAGCAAATGACTATCAAAGTACAACAGTGTTCACAGTCAAATAAACAGTGTTAATGTTGTTTAGAAATCATACTTGCATGCTAATTCTGATTGAATATTCAAAGTAACATGGTAAACAATAAAGAGACTTCTAAATGAATGAATGTGCAAATATAAAACTAACTTTACCTCTATGCCACATGAATGCATTAAATATTGCTAGTATAATAATAAATGACTTTATGGCAAATATGAATTTGTTCCATTCAGGATATTTTTGCTAATTGCTCCTACAATTTAGCCTAAATAAATTTAAAAGCAGAATAAGGCATCAACTTGATAACTTTGAAGTTTCATTGCACTTATTAATTTCACCACAATTATCATACCATTAATAGAAAATATATCCATGTTACAGTTTCATAGAAAATCACAAACAAATAATTTTGCTGGGTTTTCACAGTCAGGGTCACTTTTATGCTGCAAAAATGACTCGAATAATTAATTTGTCATCAAAATTGTTACCAAATTTCAGTATTAGTTGAAGCACATGTAAGGACCAACTAATGTTAACTAAGCTAATGCTAACGTTAGCTAAATGACGATCGGGAAGGCTAGACCAGACTATAAAACACCTCAGCCTTGTTTAAAGTTAATTAAAATGAATTAAGCCTCACCTGTAACAGTGCTGGACGTCTTTTCCGCTGTTTCCCTCCTTGGCTTCGTCTGTCTTCGAGCACATGTCTCGTGATGTGCTTTAGCAGCCTCCGTGACATGCGTTCACGTGCCATAATTCTGATCTGTGGTAATGATCGGTTCTGAATCTGTCCCGCTCTCAGGCTCCCCTCCCCCACTCGAAACTCAAGCTCCCCTCCCCCAGCGCAGCCTCAAGTTCAAAAGTTCATGCAGCAGTATCACCAATTAAGACTTCTACTCCGGTTCAGCAATATCACGACTTTTGCACTTCATTTCACTCGGCTATATGTTCATTAATTTATTAATTGAGTTGATATTGTTTTATATTTTATATTTTATGACAATTATTTATTTATTTGTAAATAAATAATTTATCATTGCATAAATGCAGTTAAGTTACAAAATAAATTAAGGTGTACACAGTAGATATAATACATTGGATGATATGGAATAAGATATAGGCATGTATTACTAAAAGGGGTAAACATTTAACTGATAAAGTGGTTTTAATATCTTTTTAATTAAGCACGTTATAGGTGTTACACATCCACACACATATAGTAATGTACATACACAGCTAAAGCATAACATTATGACCACATTCAGTTTTATATCACTGTTTTACGTTATTTGTAAATTAAATTAAATGTAAGTGCACTTAAATTACTAAATAAAGTTAAGGTGTATAAAGTAGATAGAATACATTGGATACACTGTATAAACTATTGGATAAATGATGAACATAACAAAGACAAAAAAGTCACTTAACCTAATTAAAAAAAATAATAATAATTTAATAACAGGAATGAACACGCAGTAACAGGAATGAATATCCAGACACTGTGGATGTTCAGCTTGCTCTGGTGATAACTGGGTTGTGTGGAGCGATGTTTGAGGGCTTCTTTTGTCTTTGATGTTATGGTACATCTCTCTCCACTTTTTGTGGCGTCTGCACTTTTCTCTCTTAGGTCATTGATCAGTTTCTTCCTGCCTGACTCTAGGTCCTTCCTGTATCTCTCCGACTCATTCATTCGTTCATTTTCTTCTCGGCTTAGTCCCTTTATTAATCAGGGGTCGCCACAGAGGAATGAACCGCCAACTTATCCAGCATATGTTTTATGCAGCGGATGTACTTCCAGCCGCAACCCAGCACTAGGAAACATCCATACACACTCATTCACACTCATACACTACTGCCGATTTAGCTTATTCAATTCACCTGTACTGTGTGTCTTTGAACTGTGGAGGAAACCGGAGCACCCGGAGGAAACCCACGCCAACACGGGAAGAACATGCAAACTCCACACAGAAATGCCAACTGATCCAGCCGGGGCTAAACCATGGCCTTCTTGCTGTGAGGCGATCATTCTACCCACTGCACCACCGTGACACCCTTATTCAGATTCCTTCTCTAAATATTTCTGTCTCTTCTCTGGGTCTGCATCATGTTTACAATAAAGTCGTTGCTTTTCTGCAGCACTTATAGGTGGATTGGCACTCTGCAAGTATATAATACATACATATGATACATGTGATACACTCACCGGCCACTTTATTAGGTATACCTCACTAGTACCAGGTTGGACCCCTTTTTTGCCTTTCAGAACTGCCTTAATTCTTCGTGGCATAGATTCAACAAGCTGCTGGAAATATTCCTCAGAGATTTTGCTCCATATTGACATGATAGCATCACACAGTTGCTGCAGATTTGTCGCTGCACATCCATGACGCCAATCTCCTGTCCCACCACATCCCAAAGCTGCTCTATTGGATTGAGCTCTGGTGACTGTGGAGGCCATTTGAGTACAGTGAACTCATTGTCATGTTCAAGAAACCAGTCTGAGATGATTGGTGCTTTATGACATGGTGCGTTATCCTGCTGGAAGTAGCCATCAGAAGATGGAGACACTGTGCTCATAAAGGGATGGACATGGTCAGCAACAATACTCAGGTAGGCTGTGGCGTCAACACCATGCTCAATTGGTACTAATGAACCCAAAGTGTGCCAAGAAAATCTCCCCCACACCATTACACCACCACCACCAGCCTGAACCGCTGACACAAGGCAGGATGGATCCATGCTTTCATGTTGTTGAGGCCAAATTCTGTCAGCTTAGCTGACAGGAGCGGCACCCGGTGTGGTCTTCTGTTGCTGTAGCCCATCCGCCTCAAGGTTGGACGTGTTGTGTGTTCAGAGATGCTCTTCTGCAGACCTCGGTTGTAACGAGTGCTTATTTAAGTTACTGTTGCCTTTCTATCAGCTGGAACCAGTCTGGCCATTCTCCTCTGACCTCTGGCATCAACAAGGCATTTGCGCCCACAGAACTGCCGCTCACTGGATATTTCCTTTTTGTCGGACCATTCTCTGTAAACCCTAGAGATGGTTGTGTGTGAAAATCCAAGTAGATCAGCAGTTTCTGAAATACTCAGAGCAGCCCGTCTGGCAGCAACAACCATGCCACGTTCAGAGTCACTTAAATCCCCTTTCTTCCCCATTCTGATGCTCGCTTTGACCTGCAGCAGATCATCTTGACCATGTCTACATGCCTACATGCAGTGAGCTGCTGCCATCTGATTGGCTGATTAGAAATTTGCATTAATGAGCAGCTGGACAGGTGTACCTAATAAAGTGGCCAGTGAGTGTACATTTACAATATAAGTAATTGTAACTGAAACCTAAAAGATTCAAGTAAATCATCTTACATTAACAATGTTTTGCATTATTATTTATGAAACAGAGAACGCATCTCACTCCTGTTACTATTACTCAGTCCTGTTATGGCTTACAGTATATGAGTAACGGGACTGAGGGTCTGTGGGTGAGTTTTCAGCATAAAATTATCAAATTCATGCTAAATAGCCACATGGCACACATGCTAATAGCATGAGGATATGGAGCAAGTTTTAGCGGTTTATCAAAGATATGTATTTTTAAAATGAATTAATAAAATGAGAAGACTTTCCCCTTTGTTCTCCCATTGCCTTTAAAAGATCTGGATGATGCAACTTCCTGTTGAAAATATGCCTTATGGAATGTCCCAAGTTAATCAAAGGGGTAAATGTGTTAGGGTAACAGTAATGAGTGAAAACCTGGCGACACGACTAAAATGTGTATTTTATCAAAAATGTTCAGATTTATTATTTTTTTTTAAATAGGAAATCATTGATTGGATATAAAACTGCATGTAAATGCAAAAAAAAAAAACTAATTTGGAAGGATTTTAAACAATATATTTTAGCAAATGTTAGAAGCAGGGAGTGGTGACATGCAGCAGCTGCTCTTTTTAGTGTTCTACATAGTTTTTAATAATGATTTTAATTATTTATTCTAAATTTTGCAGTTTGTTAAATTTGAAGACTCTTTGATTGTTACTAAAATGCATTTTTGAGTTAATTTAATGCATTTTTATATATTTAATATTCTGGGGACATAAATGTTACCCATTCAGTGGAATGTCCTGTATATTTAGTGGCCTTTCCATCAGAACCACATTAACTTCTTCAGCAGTCATGTGTGGGTCAGATGGCACGGGCCAGCGTTTACTCCCATGAGCATCAGTGAGCCTTGGCTGCCTGGGATAAGTTGCGCTTCACAACTGTTCCCTCCTTGAACAGATTTCACTAGATGAGTGAACTGACCACTGCAGAAACACCTCACAAGAGCTGTAGTTTTGGAGATGCACTGACCCAGTCATCTTGCCATTACACTATGGCCCTTATTAAACTCACTCAAATCCTTACACTAGTCCATTTTCCTTTCTAACGTATCAACTTAAAAGACAAAATGTTCTCTTGCCTAATATATGCCACCTGCTAAAAGGTGCCTTGAGGAAGAGATGATCAGTGTTATTCACTTCACCTGTCTGTGGTCATAATGTTGTGCTGGATCAGTGTGTACACGGTATATCACAGCCAGTCTGCTTCAACAGAACTAGCAGCCTAAACTAAGGCTCATCACCAGAGGTGGTTAGGCCTTTGCTGTAGCTGACCATCACCTGTAAAGCAGCTCGTCATTCATTTTAGAATTGCCTGAACTCTCAAGGAGTCTAAATCGTCTCTTTTTCTGTCAAGTTGAGGACAGGGTTGCCAACTTTGTTGCTATGAAATATGTGACATAATTTGACTAGTGCAGCCATGCAAATTAGCATATGCACTCCATCATTGCATCATATTTACATTTACTGTTTAAAGGATACATTCTGTACTGTACATTATATAAAACATTTAAAACTAAAAGCTAAATCAGTAAAGCCTTCTCAACACCACTGCTGCTTCAATCTGTGGAGCAACCAATAAACAAGACATGGGAAATCACATACAGGACAAACCAGGCAAGCTCAACATATGGGATGTCCCGGCTAATACAGGGCAGTTGGCAACCTTAGTTGAGGACACGACAACTCTACCAGTGTTTTATAATATATATATATATAATTGTGATTTATTATGTATTATATTACGGCTTTAGTGTTGTACTTTGTAAAATACTTTGATCAATCTTGGTTGTTTTTAAATAAGGTTGACACAGAGCTGACATCACACCTGACTGGAAGAGTGTTTGAATGCTTTAGTTTACCTTGCATTACTCTTTTTACTCTTTT
>NC_079448.1:271786-276786 GCF_903798145.1 Danio aesculapii
AACTGACCCAGCCGGGACTCAAACCAGTGACCTTCTTGCTGTGAGGCGACCGTGCTGACCACCGCGCTGCCCTTAGTCTTTAACTCATGATGATCTATTTCAGTTATGGACATGTTGTTTGACCCACACCGTGTTAAACCGCCGCTGCTCTCCTGCATCCCTCACTCATCCTGTCAGACTGAAGACGTGACTCTCTAATGACACTGACCCTGCAGCCGTCACATGTCCGACAGTTCAGGTCATCATCATATTTCTCTGATGATAATGATGTATGGGAGCTTCTGCTCATCCTTCATCTTCGTCTCGCTGTCAAATCTTTAAAGATTTTCATAAATAATTGATAAATGTCTGTGATATTGTCAGGATGAACACACGCTGGGCTGAAGCAGCTGAGCTTTACTCCAGTTTCACACATCATTTGCAGAAATATCTGACATGATGTATTAAATATGATCATCAGGTTTATTTCCAGAACCGTTCCTCTCTCTGTTCCTCAGTGGTGAATGATCCTCATCAGCATTTAAAGCCGTCCTCTTTGTCTTGCATTACATTATGCTGTAAAATCACTTCATAATGAGCTTTGATTATAAATCTACAATATAAATATCATCTGATTATTACTGAAGATAATATCATATAAATAAATCATTCACAGCATCAACATTCACTTATCAGCTTATCAACAAGATCTGCATCTGCATCTGCACTGCACCTCATATTTCTGTCGGGTTGAGTTTGCCTATAATCAGACGGAATGTTACTTCAGCCGACTCCAGCCGTGTGTGTGTCTGTTTGTGTGTGTACTTTTCTGCTTTTGTGTGTCTGTTTGTGTGCATTTATGTGTTTGTCTTTGTGTCTTTCTCTTTCTGACTGTGTGTGTGTGTGTGTGTTTGTGTATTTTTCTCTCTTTGTGTGTGTGTGCATTTGTTTCTCTCTAAGTGTATCTCTGTAGGTGTGTGAGTATTTTTCTTTCACTGTCTGTGTGTGTGTGTGTGTGTGTGTGTGTGTGTGTGCGTGTGTGCGCGTGTGTGTGCGTGTGTGTGTGTGTGTGTGTTGTGACGAGGGTCATTCTACAGCAGTAATGCAGTCACGCAGGTTTTACAAATGCTTCTTAAGTGCAGTAACACAACCCTGCTGTTATTGCTCAGGAATGCTCAACACTGATCAGGAGCGGCAGAAAGACCTCAGTAATGTTTACATTTCGTCATTAAGCAGACGCTTCTGCCCACAGTCACTTCACTGAGGAGGAATTCAGCATGAAGATACACACACCAAGAGCTGATGATACACAGCAACCGTGTGTGCTCAGAGAATTAAGTGCGAGAGTAAGGAGGGGGAGTGTGTGTTTCAATAGAGAGAGAAGAGTGTGTATAATAATATGGAGAAGCACAACTGTTCAACACTGATAATAATCAGAAACATGTGTTGATCATCAGATCCTCATCAGATCCTCATCAGATCCTCATCAGATCCTCATCATATCCTCATATTCCACTGATCTCTGAAGGAGACTGAACACTGACGTCATGATGATGGTTTCTCATAGCAGTCTCTACTGTGATCAACTGTAGGAGTGTTTGCAGTGATGTGTGTGTGTGTGTGCGTGTGTGTATACAGAGCTCAGCATATATGCATACCCCCCCCCCCCCCCCCAAATCTGTCTAATATTCACATGTTTAACAGGAAGCTCTACAATATTCTATTAGTGCATATACATTAGATTAGTCAATACTGAAGCCAAATCTGGAGCTTATCTAACTAAATAACTTACAATAACGCTCCATTAACTAGCACAGCCACATTTATATGTTGTAGAAACTTAATAAATACAAATTTAATAAAGAGGAAAAATCAAGAGAAGCAAAAATATGGAGAATTGAGCTGAAATGTTGTAGGTTGTCATTTATTTTTGCAATATTTTGGTTGAATTTAATTGTATTCTCTTTCAATTTCTCAATATGTTTGTGAATAAAATATTACTGTAATAAATATATCTGTTTAATAAATCTGTTCTGGTTAAATGCACCAAAATACACTGCCTATATTCACTGACAGATGGAGGAAATATTCATTCTCATATGTGTGTGTGTGTGTGTGTGTGTGTGTGTGTGTGTGTGTGTGTACGTACAGCGTTCAGTCCACACAGCTGATAGCAGCTCATGACGACGATGACAGTGATCAGCTGCCAGCGGAGTGTGTGTGTGCGGAAGAGCTCCAGCACGGACGCTGTCCGCTGTGTGTTCTGCGCTCGACTCTCAGCGTGAACCTCCTCTAGTTCAGCGCTCACGTCTGTGCGGCCCAGGAACGCCTGGAACGCTGAGTCACACACACACACACACACACACACACACACACGCACGCACACACACACACACACACACACACACACACACACACACACACACACACACACACACACACACAGACACACACACACACACACACACACACACACACATACACACACACACACACACACACACACACACACACACACATAACCACATAAATATAAACACACACAAACATAAATACATATACACATTCATTCATTCATTCATTCATTTTCCTTCAGCTTAGTCCCTTAGTCGTCAGCAGAATGAACCACCAACTATTCCAGCATATGTTTTACACAGAGGAAGCCCTTCCAGCTGAAACCCAGTACTGGGAAACACCTATACACACTCATTATTCACACAAACACTCATACACTACGGCCAGTTTAGTTGATCAGTTCCCCTATAGCATGTGTTTGGACTGTGGGGGAAACCGGAGCACCCGGAGGAAACCCACACCAACACGGGGAGAACATGCAAACTCCACACAGAAACACACACTGACCCAGCCGAGACTCAAACCAGTGACCTTCTTACTGTGAGGCCACAGTGCTGACCTTTTCTAACCCTAACACACACACACACACACCACTCACAGAAAGAAATACACACACAAACACACACTGATGTCACATTAGTCAACATAAGTCGTTCAGATCTGCTCTGCGAGTCATGATGGTGTGTGTGTGTGTGTGTGTGTGTGTGTGTGTGTGTGTGTGTGTGCGTGTGCGTGTGTGTGTGTGTGTGTGTGTGTGTGTGTTTATATGTGTGATCCTGAAACTGAGGTGTGTTTCCACCTTTCTCCGCTCCGGCCTCGTCCCGTCGCTCCATCAGCAGGAATCTGGGGCTCTCGGGCAGAAAGGGCAGAACGCAGAGCTGCAGCAGCGCAGGAAACGCCAGGAACGCAAACAGGAAGTTCCACCTGTTCTCCTGCAGAAACACAGCAGAGCAGGCGTTTAGACGGCCGCTCCAGGAGGATTTCACCAGCAATAATTCAGATTTTTGTCAATGAAACCTTTCACAGCATTTCTTTCTATTGTTTTGCTGTGAGAATACACACACATACACACATCTTAATGAACTATAATTACTCTGACGTCATGAACTATTGCTCCTGTAAAGGAAACACTGAGAGAAACAGAGAGGAACGAGAGTTTACCCATAAAGCCTGCTGGATGATAGTGAAAACGAGAGCTATTGTTTGAATCTGCATCTAATCTGCATCATTAACGACATGTCGCAGGTGATTGGCTCACCTCAGCAGCCAATGAGCTCGCTCCTCAACATTAAAATACCTCGGTTTCACTTGAGCTGACAATCTGCAGCTCATATTCAGACACATCATCCAAAATCAAGAAGAATTATCTGAAGATCAACACGAGGAAATATCCTAAACAATGCCTGAGTGCAGATACTCTTCATCTGAGCTGTTGTCTGTGTATGTGTTGAGGGAGTATTAACTAGTCTCAGTCTCATGTTCACTTCTCTGTGTGTATAAATAAAGCAGCAGTGTCTGCAACAATCATGTTTATACTAAAACAACAAGTTAAAGTGTGTGTGCTTCAGCGGGGTTATATAGGGGCGTCAGGCTCGCCTGCTTAAACATACAACTGGTTCAAGGTTGATGTTTTCATAAGGAATGCTAAAAGTGTTTGGCCAAGCCCAGCTTCATTACAGCATATACCCTGTGTGCTGTTTAAGACCAACCCTCAATCACAGAAGGTCTTTGGTCATTTGGAAAGGTAGCCCAGGCATACATCTAGTATTCTAGAGTTAAATCATCTGGCAAGATAGCCCAGGCACACATAGTCTAGTACACTAGTGTTAAATCATTCAATACGGTAGCCCATGCATGCATATAGTACACTAGTGTTCAGCCATTCATTGTTGCAAAACAACAACAACATATTTTGCTTTGCAAAAGTTTTGTTGTACAAATAAAAAAACCTCGATGAAACAAATACATCTGCAATCAACTGTACGAGCAGAGAAAAACCATCTGCATGCTGTTTAACTAGAGAATGTGCATGACTTTACCCATTTCTGATTTACTGGATAAAGATTAAAAACCACATCACTTGTTTGATTACTGTAAAAAGGGAATGCTCCTTAAAAATGTCCATGGACTTAATTTATTTCCATGATATTAAATACATAAGGAATAGGGATCACTACATTTAAGTATATATATATATATATATATATATATATTGTGTGTGTGTGTGTGTGTGTGTGCGTGTGTGAAGGCACAGGTGCTGGAGCTGTGGAGCGTGTCTCTGCCAGTGGACACAGACTCAGCTCTGACCTGAGATCAGCACACACTGTCAGACAGCTGTAGCATCATGCGCACACACACCTGCATCAGATCATGACCTGTACTGATCTCTGATATCACACACACATACACGTCACAACACACACACACACATCACATCAGATCATGACCTGTACTGATCTCTGATATCACACACACATACACGTCACAACACACACACACACATCACATCAGATCATGACCTGCACTGATCTCTGATATCACACACGACACAACACACACACACATCACATCAGATTAAACCACATTAGAACACACTCCTGCTTTAAATCAGTACCTGGATATCTCAGAAACAGACCTAGTAACACTTCTAGATCTGAAAATTCAGA
>NC_079448.1:279286-286786 GCF_903798145.1 Danio aesculapii
AACACCACAACAGCCTAAATACTGCACCACAACAGTCTAAACACAACAACAACATCACAACAGCCTAAATACTGCACCACAACAGTCTAAACACCACAACACCACAACATCACAACAGCCTAAATACTGCACCACAACAGCCTAAACACCACAACACCACAACATCACAACAGCCTAAATACTGCACCACAACAGCCTAAACACCACAACACCACAACATCACAACAGCCTAAATACTGCACCACAACAGTCTAAACACAACAACAACACCACAACAGCCTAAATACTGCACCACAACAGTCTAAACACAACAACAACACCACAACAGCCTAAATACTGCACCACAACAGTCTAAACACCGCAACAACACCACAACAGCCTAAATACTGCACCACAACAGTCTAAACACCGCAACAACACCACAACAGCCTAAATACTGCACCACGACAGTCTAAACACCGCAACAACACCACAACAGCCTAAATACTGCACCACGACAGTCTAAACACCGCAACAACACCACAACAGCCTAAATACTGCACCACAACAGTCTAAACACAACAACAACACCACAACAGCCTAAATACTGCACCACAACAGTCTAAACACAACAACAACACCACAACAGCCTAAATACTGCACCACGACAGTCTAAACACCGCAACAACACCACAACAGCCTAAATACTGCACCACAACAGTCTAAACACAACAACAACACCACAACAGCCTAAATACTGCACCACGACAGTCTAAACACCGCAACAACACCACAACAGCCTAAATACTGCACCACGACAGTCTAAACACCACAACACCACAACAGTCTAAATACTGCACCACAACAGTCTAAACACAACAACAACACCACAACAGCCTAAATACTGCACCACGACAGTCTAAACACCACAACACCACACTGCACCAGCCTAAATACTGCACTACAACACTGTTCTGCAACAGCCTTATCACCATCTCAACACACTGCAGCAGTCTAAATACTGCACTACAACACTGTTCTGCAACAGTCTAAACACCATCTCAACACACCGCAGCAGTCTAAAAACCCCAAGTTTCATCAGGTGTTCTCCCTCAGTGCATCTACAAATGAACACAATGATTCCTCAACATGCAAGGTCGTTATTATTGCTGTAAAAAGGCAGAGAGCTGCAGATGTAAACTGGTGTGAGCAACTGAGGGTGTGTGACGTCAGTGTCAGAGTGAGAATGATGTGTGAAACACTGCAGCTCTTCCACACTGATGGAGTCTGTCTGAGAATGAGGAATCAGACATCAGCAGATCAGACCCGACAGCTCCTGACCGCTGCTCTGACCGCGCACACACACTGCAGACATCGCCATGACAACAGCCCTCATCAACCCGCTGGATAAAACACTAGATAAAGGCAGCATATATAGTTCCTCTCATGTCCATTAACACAGAGCGAGGGAAATATCAGACAATTAAATGATGACAAGTGAATAACTCATTTCTAAAATATCTAAACACTACAGAGTCTGCTTTGTTGAACTGTAAGCTGTCCTAAAATGAATTATTCCTTTGTTAAATGTCTGCGTGTGGTGTGTTTGTTCCGACATGAGCGTGTGCTGTGAATATTCCTTCATAATCTGAGAGGGAGCTCGAGGGGATCCTGCAGCTCAGTGAAGATCGGCTGATGAAAACCTTCAGAAATCACTGATCAACATATGAAGACAGGCCGAGCTGTCACTCTCTCATACACACACAACACTCCCTTACTCTTTCTGTGTGTGCATGCATGCTTGAGTATGAATGTGTGTGAGAGTGCATGCGTGTGTGTGTGATTAGCAGATAAAAGGTGTGTTGTGGTCTGTCAGTCGCTCCACTGATCCTCACACTCGTGTGTTTAACTCTACAGATCTGCAGTTCTTTGGGTTTAAACACACACTGAAACACTCCACTGAGGTTTGAGTTCATGGAGAGTAAAACACACATCACACACACCCTGCTGCTGTTCTGGACACACACTCTTCCCCTCAGCCGCAATCTGCCAGCGTGTCTCTGTGTGTGTGATGTTGATATATATATATATATGTGTGTGTGTTGTTCAGGTGTGTGTGAGTGTGTGTGTGATGTTGATATGTGTGAGTGTCTGTGTGATGTTGATATGTGTGTGTGTCTGAGTGATGTTGATATATATGTGTGTGTATGTTGCTCTACAAGGAATAGTTACAGCAGAGTTGCACCAGCAGAGTAACAGCTCCTCAGACACCTGCTGTAGCAGAAACACTCTTAAACCATCCACAGCACCCTAGCAACAGCACAGTAAAGCCCTAGCAACCGCACAGTAAAGCCCTAGCAACCGCACAGTAAAGCCCTAGCAACCTGAACAGTGGAAGGTCATTGTCAATTGTTTTGTATTAATCATCATAAACTTAATATTTACAAAACATTTAACATATATACATATATATGCACCACACACACACACACACACACAAAACGAGCAACAATGCATGTGAGTAGCACACACACACACACACACACACACGCCTGCCTTTAAAACTAGAGTAAACATGGACACTCATTTATAAACCAAATAAAGGGCTCAGGTTGAGACTGAGAGCTCAGAGACTCAATAAACACACAAACACACACACACACACACACACACACACACACACACACACACACACACACACACACACACACACACACACACACACACGTCCGTTTACAGCAGGATTTCCAGCAGAGACGTGCGGTTACGCTGATGACTGACCCAGATACACTCAATGAACACAGGAGAATCTTCTGAAGCTCAGTCTGACGCTCGCTCCAGAGGGAATCAGCAGAACAGAGGAGAAACACACATACACACACACACACACACACTCACACACACACACTCACTCCACCTCGTCCATATGATGAGAGCATGCAGCTGTGCCTGAACTTGCTCAAATACACCAATTAATAACTGACAGGAAGAGTGAAATCTGCTGTGGTCAATATTATTATTAGCTCCCTTCAGAAATGACTGACTTTGATTGGCTACAGAAGAAATCACTGTTGTCCAATGACTGGCCTAATTAACCTAATTATAACAGTCATAATGGGGTTTATAACAGTCATAATAGGGGTTATAACAGTCATAATAAGGGTTATAATTGGCATAATAGGGGTTAATACAGTCATAATGGGGTTTATAAGAGTCATAACAGGGGTTATAACAGTCATAATAGGGGTTCTAACAGTCATAATAGGAGTTATAACAGTCATAATGGGGTTTATAAGAGTCATAACAGGGGTTATAACAGTCATAATAGGGGTTCTAACAGTCATAATAGGAGTTATAACAGTCATAATGGGGTTTATAAGAGTCATAACAGGGGTTATAACAGTCATAATAGGGGTTCTAACAGTCATAATAGGAGTTATAACAGTCATAATAGGGGTTCTAACAGTCATAATAGGAGTTATAACAGTCATAATAGGGGTTCTAACAGTCATAATAGGGGTTATAACTGGCATAAAAGGAGTTATAACAGTCATAATAGGGGTTCTAACAGTCATAATGGGAGTTATAACAGTCATAATAGGGGTTCTAACAGTCATAATAGGGGTTCTAACAGTCATAATAGGGGTTATAACTGGCATAAAATGAGCTATATCTGTCATAATATGGGTTCTAACAGTCATAATAGGGGTTTTAACTGTCATAATAGGAGTTATAGCTGTCATAATAGGGGTTATAACAGCCATAATAGGGGTTATTACTGTCAGAATAGGAGTTATATCTGTCATAATAGGGGTTATAACTGGCATAAAAGGGGTTATAACTGTCATAATAGGAGTTATATCTGTCATAATATGGGTTATAACAGTCATAATAGGGGTTCTAACAGTCATAATAGGGGTTTTAACTGTCATAATAGGGGTTATAACAGTCATAATAGGGGTTCTAACAGTCATAATAGGAGTTATATCTGTCATAATAGGAGTGATAACAGTCATAATAGGAGTTATATCTGTCATAATATGGGTTATAACAGTCATAATAGGGGTTATAACAGTCATAATGGGGTTTATAACAGTCATAATAGGGGTTCTAACAGTCATAATAGGGGTTATATCTGTCATAATAGGGGTTATAACAGTCATAATAGGGGTTATAACAGTCATAATAGGGGTTATTACTGTCATAATAAAAGTTATATCTGTCATAAAAGGGGTTATAACAGTCATAATGGGGTTTATAAGAGTCATAGAAGGGGTTATAACAGTCATAATAGGGGTTATGACTGTCATAATAGGGGTTATAACAGTCATAATAGGAGTTATAACAGGACGGCTAATCTCTGTGTCTTACATGATATGAACATTAATTGTGTTTAAATAATCCTGTTTGTCTGAGTAAATGTTCAGTAAATGTGTGTTTCTCTTCTGTTTATTCTGTTTAGCTGCTCTATTGAGAAATTAAGATTGTGCAAATAACATTTATTAATTTAACAATCTGTTTAGTCACATGTTATCAGTAATCCAGCTCTCTGCACTTTTATTACCAACAAGCAAAGTTATTATTGTACTTCACCATAATTATGATCATGATTATATTGATCTCAATAAAATATGACATTTCCCCCAAATCCTCACACACACACACACACAGGTGCATTGCTGTAGATAGGGAGTGTGTCTGGAGTTTCTGTCCAGATGCAGAAGCAGTTTCCTGCAGGGAAATGATGATGTGTGTTTAAACACCTCCGTCCAGAGAGAGACGCGCGCAGCTAAACGCCCTTCAGAGACTGTTTATTTCTGTGTGTGTGTGTGTGTGTGTGTGTGTTAATGCGGCGTGACCAGTGTTCTGATGAGTCCAGCATAACACACGTGTGCATATGTGTGTGCGTGAGTCTCCACTTCAGCTCTGCACCAGTCAGTCTCTGCTTTAGATCAGATTTAACCTTGAGAATCTCAGTCATGTTGATCGTAAAAGAAGAGAGATGAAGCTTCTGCAGCGCTCCACTCCTAACTGCAGCACACACACACTCCTCATTAAAGGGGTAGTTCACCACAAAATTCAAAATAAACTAAACGTCAAATCATTCAGTGAGTCTGAGCTGTAATCCACAAGCTTCAACAACAAAAGAAGACAAATATTCATATATATAGAGATAGATGTCTTTGTTGAGCAGTGTTTCCTCGTCTGCATCAGGTGAGAATTATCCTGAATTTACCTCCAGCCCTGCCCTGATGCAGAACAGAAAACACTGGCACACTAACTCAGATTAAACACACACAACAGGACGACGGAGCTCTTAGGTTTCATCTAAAGTATGGTCATTGTGTTCTGAAGATGAGGGAAGGAGAGTAATTAATACCAGAGTGAACTCACCCTTTAAGATTGCAGATGCAGGTGTTTAGAGCTGCTGTATACCTGTGTGCAGCACCTGCACTAGCTCAACATCAAACAAACACACCTCATTACCATAATCACATATCATTTGCATACATTTAAATAATTAGCCTGCGGACACAGAAGAGGTCAGCCTGTCAGTCAAACACAGACATGAACTCAGTGGGTCAGCTTCACATCACTCACAGGAGCATCTTTACTGCTCAGAATCTCCGGGGTCTCTCAGAACCAGAAGTTGCTGAGCCCTTTATATCAGTATGAACTGGAATATTAGGAAGGGGGCGGGGCTTTCTGCATCATTCTCACATTGATAATATTCACGTGATGTCACATTACTATGGGAATGCCTGTAATAACTATGCCATAACTCTAAATTTCACCTATTCCCAACAGGGAAAACCAGCAGCAATCAGGAACGCATGATTATCCGCCGTCATGGGTTTGCAATCAATAAATGTGATTATAATGGAGGTCAATGGAGCAAAAACAGCAGCAACATCACCAAAGGAGAGGCTATTGTTGAGTTTATGAACATGTTCACAGAGAAAGCCCTGAAAATCAGCCCAGAGTGGATGAAAATGACCCAACAGCTGTGAGTGTGAGATCTGCAGAGTGTGTGTGTGTGTTGACTCTGACCTGCCCAGGGCTTTGATGAGGAAGGAGACGGTCAGCGCTCCCACCAGACCCCCGATGGCGAAGATGGAGACGGTGACGGACCACAGCAGGGTCACCGTACCCTCTCCAATGGGCTCATTATAGCGACTCAGCCATGTCCGGTTGTAGAAGGCCTTTATGTACTGCAGAGAGAGAGAGAGAGAGAGAGAGAGAGACACACACATGGATGTGAACTCTGAAACACCACACTCACATGACCTTTGACCCACGGAGAGTCTCCTGTTCTACTAATGTCAGCAGGACAGATGTTCTGGAAAGCACAACAGCACTTCACACATCCCTCACACACACACATGACAGTAATTAAATCAAGAAGCATTTCCTGGACTGGCAGAAATCCGGTCTGGTTTTGGTTTTGGTCACAGCGGGTCTTCTGAAGGTCTGCAAGTTCTGTTTCGGGGGTCAAAGCAGATGTTCTCGGGCAGCCAATGAAGAGCATGAGCTGGGATTATGCAAATGAGTTATAGATCTCCACCAATCAATGAGTGATGACTCGTCCCGCAGGTCAGAGGTGGTGTTCCTCTCCGGAGACCACGGCTTTATTTGTGGACACATTGAACTTCAGATCAGACCCAAACGAACAGCTGATCATCAATGGAGCGTCAGCTATAATTACTGCAGTACAGCTTTTGTTGAACACGCGATAATAATTGACATGATACAACACAATATCTGAACAGATCAACACATCGACCCAAACTCTGTCGAGTGGGCCAGAGATGAAGCGTATATCATCTGTTCAGTGTTCAGCTGTTGGGTTTCCCTGAGTATTATAACGCTATAACCTGCTCTTAACTATAATAAGAAGAACGTTTATGATGCTAATGATCAGTCTCTGTGTTAATAACGTGACGTGTGACAGCAGCAGAGGTGAGCTGAGTTCAGCAGCAGGAAGCAGACGCTCCTCTACATCACTGAACTGTGTGTGTGCTGAACAAGATTAAGAGCTAAAAGGTGACCTGGCAACCGGATTTAGCTGCACTGCGTACATGACCCCTGTGTACTGCTGCGCTCTGCTCTGATTGGCTGAGGAGGAACTGAGCTCTCATTGGCTGTGGAAAAACACGAGTTCTTGAATTCTGATTGGCTGAAGTGGAATTTGAGCTCTGATTGGCTGATGTGGATCTTGAGGTCTAATTTGACTAGAGATTAACAAGCTCTGATTGGCTGAAGAATAATTTGAGCTCTCATTGGCTGAAAACAAATCTGAGCTCTGATTGGGGGAAGTGGAATTCGAGCTCTGATTGGCTGACGTGTATCCTGAGCTCTAATTAGACTAGAGATTAACTTGAATTCTGATTGGCTGAGGATGAACTTAAGCTCTGATTGGCTGAGGCTTGTAGACTGAGTTCAAAGCACAGCAAAGCAACAAATGTGTGCGTGCGTGTGTGTGTGTGTGTGTGTGTGTGTGTGTGTGTGTGTGTGTGTGTG
>NC_079448.1:291786-324286 GCF_903798145.1 Danio aesculapii
ATGTGAGATATTTCAATGCATTCGCTAGACTGCGGGTCAGAGAGGAACGCTTGGCATCGCACAACAACACAATTCCCCTCATGTGCTGTAATCGAGGTTGTAAATGTTGGTACATGTGAAAATATAGACATTGTACTGTAGGAATCGCTGTATTTATGACATTTGTATCTGTGTTATCATCAAAGTGATTCACCTGCTCTGCTGTACAGCTTGTTCTGTTTCTCAATGACAGCTCAGGGTTTACACACCATCAAAACTGTCTGACCAACACAATCTCACGGCAATTCATAACTTTTTGATTTAGTGGCTAATTCGTACAATTTAGTACGATTTGCACATCCTCCAATGACGGTTGGGTTTAGGGGTGGGGTTAGGTGCCACGCCTCCTTTTTAAAATCATACAATTTCATACGACTGAACTCGTACGAATTAGCCACTAAACTGACAAAACGTAAAATACTTACGTTTTCTGGTGAGATCAGGCTGGTCTGACAGTTTGAATAGGATTTCAGCTGACATGATCGTCGTTTTTGCACTTTATAGATAAATTTGACACAAAATGCGCATCATTTACCATTAGCCTGATTGGAAACTGGTGTCAGTTTTGAAATTATCAAACAATAATCAATAATTACTTTGTTAGCATGTGAAAAAAGAACTATTGCATTCACAATAAAAGTTCGATTTGACACAATATATATGTGTGTGTGTGTGTATATTTATTCTGAATATATAAATACACACAGGCATGCACACATTTCTGCACATAATAGTGTTATTAACTCATCTCTAATAACTGATTTCTTTTCTCTTTGCCATGATGACAGTAAATAATATTAGACTAGATATTCTTCAAGACGGCGACGTAGTGGCGCAGTAGGTAGTGCTGTCGCCTCACAGCAAGAAGGTTGCTGGTTCGAGCCTTGGCTGGGTCAGTTGGTGTTTCTGTGTGGTTTTTGCGTTTGCGTGGGTTTCCACCGGGTGCTCCGGTTTCCCCCACAGTCCAAACACTTGCGGTACAGGTGTATTGGGTAGGCTAAATTGGCCGTAGTGTGTGTGTGTGTGTGTAAATAAGTGTGTATAAGTGTTTCCCAGTGATGGGTTGCATCTGGAAGGGCACCCGGCTGCGTAAAACAAATGCTGGATAAGTTGGTGGTTCATTCCGCTGTGGCGACCCCAGGTTAATAAAGGGACTGAGCCGAAAAGAAACTGAAAGAATGAATGAATGAATGAATCCTTCAAGACACTAGTATTCAGCTTAAAGTGACATTTAAAGGCTTCACTAGGGTAATTAGGGTAAAGTTAGGGTAATTAGGGAATTATTAAAAAAAGAAAAAAGGTACAAAGGGGGGCTAATAATTCTGACATCAACTATCTGAAGAGTTTAGATACAAAAACCTTTAAATGCCATGTGATAATTCCTTCTAAAATTTGCATTTTTCTTAGACTCCCGTGTGTAGACTCAGAAATTTGACTTTTATAGTGACAAACAAGTTCTTCTCATTGCCTTTAAAGTGAAATAACTGAACATAAACATGGGAGGCTGAATAAAATGCTCTTTAAGTCTTTCTAAAAGACTTTTACACACACACACACACACACACACACACACACACACACACACACACACACACACACACACACACACACACACACACACACACACACACACACACACACACACACACACACACACACAAGACTTTGACACTGGAAAACACTCACTTGTTTTTCTACACATCAACACTGTTTTCTTCAAACAATCAATCATATGGCCTCGAACGGTTCAGTGCGGACACACACACACACACACACACACACACACACACACACACACACTCGTTTCTACTGTGTCGAACCCTCACAGAAAACACGCTGCAGTTCCACATTTTCAAAACCCTTCCTTCTGTCTGATTCTTGAGCATGTTGATGTTTACTTGTTTAGCTGTTATCATGTTTACCTCATGGGGAACTCAGTGTTGGTCCCCATGAGTCTGTGTGCATTCAGGTTAAAGACCCCACCGGGATATATGAACAAGCATCCAGATTCACTGCTGATCATTAAAATACGAGCAAACCACTGTGGATCATGTTATTCTCTGATCATCATCATGTCAGCATGCCAAAATACACACACACTCTCACACACTCTCACACACAGAAACACACAGCGAGTAACTGATTAATACTACATGAGTTTTAAATGTTTTCAGTAATCAGCAGAAGCTCTGGAGACTGAAAACATGGCAATCTGACAGTAAAACTGCAGAAAGTGAAACACACACACACACACACACACACACACAGCTCTGAATCTGCCAGACTCAATGACTGACTGATGATCTCCTTTACCGCGGTACAGAGAGACACAAACCTGCTGCTGCTGCTCTGATTGGCCAGATCACTGCGCTGCTCCAGGCTGATCTGCAGTCAGCGGACGCATGACCGAGAATGAGGAGCGGACACACAGCGAACACTCATAAACACACACCTTTGCTCATAAACACACACATATATCTCACACACTCATGTACTCCTACACACTCCCCGTGTGTGTGTGTGTGTGTGTGTGTGTGTGTGTGTGTGTGTGTGTGTGTGTGTGTGTGTGTGTGTGTGTGTTTAGTTTTCAGGACAAAGTTCAACTAAAGCTTGAGCAGCGGCTCATCATGTTTCAGGACCTGCTGTGCTCAGATCAGATTGGTGTGTGTGTAAACCTGAGATGGCCAGGAGCTGCTCACACACACAAACACACGCACACACACACACACACACACACACACTGTTTCTCACACACAAGCACATACACACACTCTCTCTCTCTCTCTCTCTCTCTCTCTCACACACACACACACACACACACACACTGTTCCTCACACACGAGCACACACACACACACACACACACTCTCTCTCTCTCTCTCTCACACACACAAACACACACCCACACACAGCGACTGTAAAATCACCACAACAGATCAATTACTATAGTTGTTGTGTTACCATAGCAACTGTAGAATCACCACAACAGATGAATTACTATAGTCGTTGTGTTACCATAGCAACTGTAAATTCATCACAACAGATCAATTACTATGGTTGTTGTGTTACCATAGCAACTGTAGAATCACCACAACAGATCAATAAAAAATGTTACCATAGCAACTGTAGAATCACCACAACAGATCAATTACTACAGTTTTTGTGTTACCATAGCAACTGTAGAATCAGCACAACAGATCAATTACTACAGTTGTTGTGTTACCATAGCAACTGTAGAATCAGCACAACAGATCAATTACTACAGTTGTTGTGTTACCATAGCAACTGTATAATCACCACAACAGATCAATTACTACAGTTGTTGTGTTACCATGGCAACTGTAGAATCACCACAACAGATCAATTACTCAATTACTACAGTTGTTGTGTTACCATAGCAACTGTAGAATCAGCACAACAGATCAATTACTACAGTTGTTGTGTTACCATAGCAACTGTAGAATCAGCACAACAGATCAATTACTACAGTTGTTGTGTTACCATAGCAACTGTAGAATCACCACAACAGATCAATTAGTATAGTTGTTGTTACCATAGCAACTGTAGAATCAGCACAACAAATCAATTACAATAGTTGTGTTACCATAGCAACTGTATAATCACCACAACAGATCAATTACTATAGTTGTTGTGTTACCATAACAACTGTAGAATCACCACAACAGATCAATTACTACAGTTGTTGTGTTACCATAGCAACTGTAGAATCAGCACAAGAGATCAATTACTACAGTTGTTGTGTTACCATAGCAACTGTAGAATCACCACAACAGATCAATTAGTATAGTTGTTGTTACCATAGCAACTGTAGAATCACCACAACAGATCAATTACTAGTTGTTGTGTTACCATAGCAACTGAAGAATCACCACAATAGATCAATTACTAGTTGTTGTTACCATAGCAACTGAAGAATCACCACAATAGATCAATTAGTATACCTGTTGTTACCATAGCAACTGTAGAATCAGCACAACAGATCAATTACTATAGCTGTTGTTACCATAGCGACTGTAGAGTCACCATTATGGATTGTGCCACTTTGATTGATGACATATCTGAACATTAATGACAGTAATATTAATACTGTGGTGTGGTGATTAATAAAACATTAGTGATCATCCAGCAGTTTACAGTAGTGGCTACAGGGTCAGACGTAAAACAATCAGAAGCATCAGGCTTACAACTCTCAACCCAGATTATTTAAGGAAACTATCAAACAACTCGGACAGCAAGGTTATGTGTTACAGACATGATACATTATGATGTGAATGGAAAGATTATAGATGAGTAGGGTGTAATGTAGTATGTGTTCATGTTAAGTGTTATTAATGAGAGAGTCAGCGGAGGACATTAGGCTTGTTTCAGAGTCAGGAGCTGGTGTATGTTTGTCTGAGGTTCAGAAAGAAATCTCCACAGGGAGCCAATATGTGCTGAATTAGACTCAACAGAGGAATTTAATGAAATCAACAAAGCAGGAGGATGGATTTTCAATAAGGCACACGCGGTTAAATATAGTGAGGTGAGTGAAGAAATAATGGAGGAAATCAATGCTAATGAAGACACAGAGGAGGTAAGTGGAGTCGATGGACAGATGAATGAGGAAGAGTCATCTCTTCATTTTCAGCACTTAATTAGGCAGAGAGAGACACCAGCTTAGGCTAGAAGAAGAGTTAAAACAGCAGACAGAGAAGATTGGAGAAGGTTTTGCAGAAGAGTGGGTGGAGGAACAGATATTGAGAAGGTTTTGGGTGTAAATGATGGATTAAAGACAGTATATTTAACCTACAGTAACTGATAATAGAAACAACAGAAGAAGCATTGAATGCATTAAATGAGGAGGGTGAGAGGAAACATTCTCCACATATAACATTTTAATGTAGACTGGGTTTTGTTTTGACCCCTGTGTGCTGTTGGGTCGTTTTCATGCTCTCTGGGCTGATTTTGGCCTCATCTTTCAGTGTTTCAGCAAATGTGACGAGTTCTGCTGACCAATCAGATTTTGACACATATTTTGGGGAAACGCTTTGACAGACTGACTCTCCTTTGGTTATGTTGGTGCTGTTTTTGCTCTATTGACTTCCATTATAATGAGATTTATTGATTGTAAAGCCATGGCAGCAGATAATCAAGCATTGCTGATTGGTGCTGGATTTCCCTGTTGTAAAGAGGTGAAAATAGTCATTTTTACTATTGATTTATTTACTTTGGTATTTTTTGCACAGTGCACGGTTTCCTCTCGACTCATTCACTATCGATAAAATCTGCTTATTTTATCGTCTTGTGTTTTCTAAAATCAGTATGTGCGTTATAGGATTGAGTTATTGAGAATTTTTATTTAATAAAACTATAAATAATTATTACACAGCATATTCAGTCTGGGTTTTCAGCCAAGTGCATCCAGAGTTTTTGGTTTCAGCCCTGAATTTAAATTTCGGTGCATACCTTAAAAACATAATCTAATAAAATAATGTGTTGTACATCTTGATATGAATATTGCATATACTATCATCTAAATAATTATATATATATTGTGCACCCTAACACAAACACATTGATCCACTATTCTAAACACTAAGATGGTCCTGTTAAAGTGTGTGTTCTGCTTGCAATATCCCAATTTAACACACACACACACACACACACACACACAGCTGTAATGATGTTTCTCTTGTACAGACTGTATATTCTCTCCTTGTTAACAGTTCTTGTGTAATTTGTGAGCACTTTATCTTCAGGTGTAAGATGATCTGTCCAGTGTGTGTGTGTGTGTGTGTGTGTTCCTGATACTCAGAATACAGTAAAGCGGAGTGTCACCGCACAGAAAAACACACTTCTGGGTAAGAGCAGTCACTGACCAAGGTAAAGTCCAGCTGCTGAACTGAAAGTGTGCGAGAGCAAATAAAAGACAAGAGCATTTAAAACACCATGAATAATATCTATATATCTATATTACAGGGCAACATGACGATAGTTCAGAAATATAACATTAGTATATTTGAAATCTAATTGGGTTTCAGCATTTTCTGCTTCAGGGTTTTTACCTTTAGCTCAGTTACATGACTTTTGTTATTGAAATGTCTTTGTAAAAGTGTTTTAATTGATTGTTTCCACTTTCTGTTTGTTTATTTTTGTTTACAGTTCAGTTCTTTCACTTTTCAAGCGTCTGTTAAATTGTTCAAAATCTTTTTTATTATATATTAAAATAATATCATTTAAAATAATCAAATATGATAAAAATGTACAATAATATAATAAAATAATATAATACTACATGTTTTAGGATTCGGAAGATTTAATTGAGGTTGACTGCTTAATAACATCAATCATGCTCCTGTTCCTTCATTAATAAATGCATCTGAATAAATATATTACAAGAAATACAAGTATAAACATAAACGATTGTATTTATGGACAACGGTGAGTCTATTGGTAGTGCAGCTATAAATATTTCTATTAATTTGATCTTGTTTCTGTCCACACACACACACACACACACACACTGAATGCCAGATTCACAAACCAACAGCTGCAGTGTAGCCGTTTTTCCACAACCAATCAGAAAAGGCCGTTACTGTTCAGCCAATCACAGCTGAGCAGAATCATGCTTCATAAAATGGGAAAATAGAAAATTACAACACAGCAAAAGCACAACGCTCCTGCAACCTTCACACAACGTTCACATTAATTACAGCAGTCAGCAGAATCTGAAGAGTCCAGGAAATAAAAGCTGTTCTGAGGGAAACACTGTCAGATACACACACACACACGCACGCACGCACACACACACACACACACACACACGATTACTGCATTGTTTTGTCCTCATGTGTGGCTATTATTAAAGTCAACGTGACACACACACACACACACACACACACACACACACACACACACACACACAGTTGTGAATAAATGAGCATCAGATCATATCCTGAGCTAAACATTCACTGCAGCCGGCCATAAACACTTTATGATGATCAGCATATCTATAACACACACACACATACATACACACTCTCTCTCTCTCTCTCAGTCACACAGAAACACAATTTCTTACACACAGATTTCAAATACACACACACACACACACACACACACGCACTCTCTCTCTCTCTCAGTCACACAGAAACACAATTTCTTACACACAGATTTCAAATACATACACAAAACACACTCTCTCACTACACACGGTCACCTACACACACCCTCTCTCTCTCTCTCTCTCTCTCTCTCTCTCACACACACACACACACACACACACACACTCTCACTCACTTTCCCTCAGACTTCGATCTGGTGTTGTTCTACTCAGTTCTGTCCGTTACACACAGCTGAATCTATCAGGAGAAACTCTGACTTACCAGCGCTGTGTCTGCGTCTGTGTGTGTGTGTGTGTGTGTGTGTGTGTGTGGAATCTGTAAATCTGCTGTCAGTCTCTCACATGAGTCTCATTACAGTAATTCACTTCACATTCGTCCTGATCTCCATCCAAGACTGAAAACTCTGCAGAAACACCACAGTAAACCACACCAGAAGCATCTGAAACCAAAGAAAACACAGTAAAAACCCTCTCGATATATTCAGAATCTGCAGATGATTTCCATTGTCCAGGTAAATCCACACCTGAAGAATCTTTATCTCCTAAAACAGTCATAACTTAAACATTTATAAAGATTAACTCTGTCAATAATGAGAGAATGTGGAAAACCTTTATAATGCTATTACTGCATTCACACCTTCTCATTAATAATGTAAAGAAGTCTATTAGTTAAGCTTTACTAACATAATTATTAATACATTTACTGTGTTATTTATTCATCTTCATTAACGGTAATGTTGTTAAATGTGAACTCGCTGTGCATTAACCAATGTCAAGCAAAACTTTGGCCTTTAATGATGCATTAGTAAATGCTGAAATATGATTAATAAATGATCTACAAGATTATTGACACTTAGTTAACGCCAGTAAATACACTAACATTAACTAATGGACTGATTAAATAACAGTAAATAACTTATTCGAAAGGGAAAAATAAGAAATAATAATAAAGAAGCCACCAAAAACTATGATTGAGTTTGTATTTATCTGATGAAAAATACATTTCGAATCAAACATTAAAATATGAATATTTCTCTGAATTTGCTAAACAAAAAAACAAACACACATGAACAAGATGAAACATTCGCTTTCAGATGGTGATCAGTGTTGGACACTGCAGAGCTCTCAATAAGTGTATAGCTAATATCCAAATAAAATATAAAAGAGCTTATCTGAGATATTAATAAAATTACAAATATACATGAATGCACTTTTATTGCATTGGTATAATTTAATACACAACTCAACAGCTGTGTGACGCTTGCCACACAAGAGTTAACCATGTTTTAATAGTAAAACTGCTGTTTCCAGCACTAACCTTGATTTTGGCTCACTGACATTCATTTTACCCCAAACTTACAACGAATGCCATTAAATATTTATATTATTATACTGTAAAGTCTCAATGGCGCCATCTGTCGATCAGTGATATGTGAATTAAAGAGTAAACCAACATCAGTTTTACAGTCTGTAACAGTCACTAGTCTAGTAAAACCAGCCTTACCTCTTCCAGTCATCGTGGTGGCCATCTTAGTTCAGTCGCTGCTGGTAAACTGGTTCATCAGTCAGTTATTTCCCAAACTCTAGTGGCACTTGATGTAGGTTCTGTAATAGCGCTGTTAATTACAATCAAGCTATTAATCATATCGACTCGTATTGATGATTTTTGACAGTTTAAGCAAATGACGAGGCGTTTCTCGCGCTCTTTTTTTCCCGCTATATATTCAGCTGCAGGTGAACGCGCGTCACGCTGACGTCAGTACGCACTGCATTATAGTAAAATTAAACATATTAATAATGTATATACCAGTCGATCTACTGCTGTAGAAGTAACAAGGGTTTTCTTTAGCAAATACTGATTTTTCCTCTTTTAAAATAAGGTTATCAGACCCAAACAACTGTTAAAAACTGAAACTTCTGTCATCATTTACTGACCCTTCACTTATTCTGTGTGCTGAGGTTTTATCCTGCCCGTCTGATTATGCCACCAACACTGGATATGAATGGTTTTGAGGTTGGGGTTAGGGATTAGGTTAATATTACAGCTTCTTATCCCACTAATCCTCATTAAAATTCACACTGGTGGCAACATCTGATGGGCAGCATACTGCGTCATTATAATGTGCTACTTACTTTTTGAATGGGAGGTAGGACGATCTGACATGGCAGGACAAATCGACAGAACACCGCTTTAATAATAATAAAAAAAAACTGAGTAATGCTGGAAAACAATTGCTCTTGATTTCAATAGTCGGCTATAATGTTTTTCCTATAATGGAGGTTTCCAGCTCTACAGAATATCTGCTTCTGCGTGTACGTCAGCAGAAACTCCTGAAGGAGATGATATTTCCCTTCTGTGTTTGGTGCAGAGCGCTCGCTTGTGTAAATCAGCTTGAACACCGCTGCATAAAAAGTGTTTTATTCTCATTATTAATATAATTATCAAGCACATCCACCCAATGAACATTAGCCAGAGACATCCAATGACAAATACAGTAAATCAACAGGATAGGGGTTAGAAGAGAGCCCAATACTGTCAGACGAACGCCTGCCACTGTCTCTCACACACACACACACACACGCACGCACACGCACACACACACACACATTATTGCTCCCTGTGGCCTCAGGAACGGTGAGCTCTGCTTCTGGAATGTCACGCGTGTGTCGTCTGGATATATGTGGGTGTGTGTCTGAATCTGTGTGTGTGTGTGTGTGTGTGTGTGTGTGTGTGTGTGTGTGTGTGTGTGTGTGTGTGATTGTTGCGCTTGTTTTCCTGCGAGAGCATCAGAGCTGTTGAGGAGGAGAGTGGAACATCAGACAGGAGGAGGAGATTCTCAGAGATTCTCAGATTTTCAGAGTCCACTGTTTGATGCAGGCGTCATGAGATGTGGTGACGAGTGTGTTGGAGTTCAGCCAGGCCAGACCGCTGACGTGATGCAGCCGATGACAATCTGCAGACACACACACAAACAAATAAACAAACAAACAAACAAACACACACACACAAAGAGAACAACAAACACACAAATAAAGAAACTCTCACACACACACACACACACACACACACACACACACACACACACACACACACACAGACTGAAATCCAAACTTTCTGAAAACTGGGGCCGGGGTCAGTATTTTCTCACACACACACACACACTCATGCACACAGACACACACACTCTGCTCACCCGGCAGCTTGATCCTCTTCTCAGTGTCGCTGACCGTCCACACGTACACCATCATGTCCATCCCGCTGGTGGCGAAGTGATCATTATCAGGAGACCAGGACAGACACACCACCTTCGCATGATGCCCGTAGAACTCACTCTTCTCCTGAAACACACACACACAGCTCTTGATACACTATTGATATCTGAAAGCACTAAAACAAACACACCCACAACTCAAGACTCCGCCCCTATATACATCTCTGCTATAACAGGACACGCCCCTTACTGCTGACTAGCTCTTCTAACCCTGAGACACATGCGGGACTCTATATAGTGTTGTCTCTCTGTTTCTTCAAAGAAAACAGTCAGTGAGCAGAGCGTCTGTGTCTCAGAACATTCCCTTCCTGAACCAATCTGTTGCTGAATCAATCATTTGAGTCAATTATTGTTCATAAAGACAGTTACTAGCTTTATTTATAAATGAATGGTTTAATCAATGATTTAATAATTGTTCATAAAGTCAGATACTTAATGAATCAACAGTTCTGAATGAATGATTGCAGTCTGTGATGGTTCATATAGAGTCACTAGATTCGTTTATAAATGAATCAACAGTTATGAATGAATGATTCACTAAATATACTTGTATATCATTCACTGATTTAATATTTGCACATCATGACAGACCTAAACCAGTCGAGATTTGCATAATATTTTACACAGTTTCATAAATACTTGATTAATCACATCACATATGCTTAATTACAGTTGTTCTTTAATAACAGTCAATGAGTGAGCGTGCAGAGCTGAAGGAATCATCTGTAATGAATCATCTGGAGATTGACTCACCTTGTACGCATCAGCGACGGTGAACACGGTGACCACCTTCTTCTCATCCGTCACCGCCAGGAACGCTCCATCTTTAGAGTAAGACATGTCCGTCACGGGTCCCTGCACCTCCAGCGCCTTCCCATCATCCCTCAGTGTGTTTCCCTGAACCGAATACAGATGCACCTTCCCGTCCTGCGCACACACACACACACACACACACACACACAGACACAGACCATCTTCATCATCATCGGTCACTCTTCACTGAGCTCCACTAATTATGCTAATGAGCACAGCACTAGTGTTTATTAGCAGCGTTCACACTCATCCTGTGCAGTAAACACACTGGAATGTTTATTTCTGCTCATCATATAATCTGCTGATGATGAATTATGTAGCTGTAGCGACAGAGGCTTGAGCTGTTGATGTGTGTTATGCACTCATTCTGTTTTACTTCATCTCTAATCTCCGTCACATGCACATGAGGGAGATCAGATGTCATGTAAGACTGGTAAAGTCTCATTTTACTCTCAGAAAAGAGGTGAGGAGTTTAATCTTTGATTTTGCGCCCTCTTGTGGTCACAGCAGGCAGCACCGCGCTTTATCCTGCAACATTAAGCGTCGCCTCTAGAATGTGAAGATTATTAAACTTTGCTTCTGTTCTAGAATGAATTTAGGGTTTTCAGCCATACTGACAGCGCTAAACAGCTCAGTCTGTGCAGTGATTGGACACTTACGGCTCCGCCCACTGCCACAGTCCCGCCTCCAGGATGAACGGCCACAGCTTCAGGCTCGTAGTCCAGAGAGTCCAGAGTGAAGAGCTTCTTCTTATCCTTCAACAGAACCAGCTGAACATACACACACACACACACGCACACACACACACACACACACACACACACTCATTTCAACTGTGATGGTTCCGCGTGTGTTTAGTTAGTTGACACTAGAAGGTGATCCTGAGCAGTTAAACACTTTTCCCACATTCTAGAGTGTATTGGTCCTCTGTGTGTGTGTGTGTGTGTGTGTGTGTGTGTGTGTGTGTGTGTGTGTTTCTGTTCTGTACCTGTCCGATACACACAGTGACGGCGAGTCCTCCTGGTCCCACACTCACACACTTTGGCTGCACGTCCATTTTGACCATATCAGACGCACTGAAACACACACACACACACTTTCATACAAGGGTATTCATCTGTATGCAGGTGTGTGTGTGTGTGTGTGTGTGTGGGACTATGCGAGTATGTGTGTGCTTGTGTGTCTACAGGTGTGTTTATACAGTTGAGTGTGTGTGTACATATGAAAGTGTGTGTGTGAGAGATAATTTCTGTGTCTGTGTGAGTGTGTTTGCATATCTACAGGTGTATATACGCGTGTGTGAGAGAGAAAGCATCTGTGTGTGTGTTCAGGTATGTGTGTGTCTGTGTGACTCACACATACCTGTACACACACACACACACACACACACACACACCTGTATACACAGTGTGAGTGAGTGCTTGAGTGTGTGTTTACAAGTGAGTATGCTTGTGTGTGTGTGTGTGTGTGTACCTGTACTCCTTCTTCAGGTCAGTGTAGTGTAGTGCAGTGTGTGTGTGTGTGTGTGTGTGTGTGTGTGTGTGTGTGTGTGTGTGTGTGTGTGTGTGTGTGTGTGCGTGTGTGTGTGTGTACCTGTACTCCTTCTTCAGGTCAGTGTAGCGCAGTGTGTGTGTGCGCGTGTGTGTGCGTGCGTGCGTGCGTGCGTACCTGTACTCCTCCTTCTTCAGGTCAGCGTAGCGCAGTGTGTGTGTGTGTGTGTGTGTGTGTGTGTGTGTGCGTGTACCTGTACTCCTTCTTCTTCAGGTCAGTGTAGCGCACAGTGTCGTCCATACTGCAGGTCACCAGCCGCTCTGCGTCGTCCACCATCATCCTGGACACCAGATTGGAGTGTCCTTTACCCACGAACGCCTCGTTCTCGCCGCTCTCCGCGTCCCAGTAATGTGCACACACACACGTTAAGGACAAACACACAGTCATGGCTGTAAACCTCAGCAGTGTTGTTCTGATTATTGATGATCAGTGTGTGCAGTAATGAAGGATATTGATGTGTCCATCATGACTGCCGGAGTAGATGCTCGTCCGTCCGTCCGCCTTGTGGACCGTCACACACTGGATGGACTTAGTGTGACCCTGAAACACACACACACATACACACACACACACACACACACACACACACACACACACACGTTGTGTTAATACAAATACAGCTAAAAACACAAAAAGGTGTGTGTGTGTGTGTGTGTGTGTGTGTGTGTGTTAGTGCTGGAGTGAGCGAGTGAGTGTGAGACCTTGATGGTGCGCAGCGGGCGGTCGGGGTTGTTTCTGTCCAGGTAGTTGATGTATCCGGACAGAGAGACGCTCAGCAGGTGTTTGTTGACCCAGAGACAGCCCAGCTGCTGATCCAGAACATCTGAGCCCAGACTGAAGGTGGAGACGCTCGTCCCGCTGCTCACGTCCCACAGCTTCACTGTCCGATCACCTGATGCAGAGATCAACTGCGTACTGTCAGGACTCCAGCTCACCTGAGGAGGAACATACACACACCATCATCATCGCACACCATCATCATCACACACCATCATCATCATCATCATGGTGTGTGTGTGTGATGATGATGGTGTGTGTATGATGATGATGAAGGTGTGATCACACACACCTTCATCATCATCACACACACACACACACATCATCAACATCATCACACTAGTTGTGTTCATAAGCGCAGACTTTCCTCACTCCAGCTGATCAGAGCCCAGTTGAGCAGCAGATCTGTGATCAGATTTAAGGTTTCTCCTGCTCAGCTGTGCACATCAGGCCTATTCTAACGTGATGATCCGAAACATGCATATGAACAGAACACCGTGTGTAAACATGACTCGAGTCACACTCACAGCGTAGATCCCTCCATCATGAGCCTTCTCTCCACCCAGAGACGACAGCTTCTCTCCAGTCTTACCATCATACAGGAAGATCTGAACACACGCACACACACACACACGCACACACACACACACACACACACACGGTTTAAACCATAATTACATACATAACACATAAATATCATTACCAAACCATTCAGACCAAATGCACTGGGAGTGAATGTGGATGAACAGTCACACTCACACACACACACACACACACACACACACACACACACACACTCACTCACCTGTCCATCAGCTCCGGCAGAAGCGTAACGATTTCCATCAGGAGAGAAGCGCACACAGTTGACGAAGCGGCTGTGATCCTGCGTACACACACACACACACACGTTTGTTTTTGTGAAAAGTGGGTACATTCCATAGGTTTCCATTCATTTTATGCAGCACAAACTGTATATAGTATTGCCCTCACCCCACCCTACCCCTAAACCCACCATCACAGGAGACAGTGTGCAGCTTTACTCTGATTAAACTCATCCTGTGGGATTTAGAAGCATTTGGAGAAATGAGGACGTCACCAATGTCCTCATATTTCACCTCCATTTTGTAATACCTGTGTCATTATACAGATTTATGTCCTGATATGTCACAAAAACACATACACGTACACACACACACACACACAGTCAGGACAACACTGCAGGAAATGAGCTAAGCACACACATCAGCATCTCTGAAAACACACACACTCCTCTGAGACTCATTACTGAAACAACCAAACAGCTCCAACCAGAAAACACAGATCCAAAAGACTTTAAATTACTTGCATAAGTGTGTGTGTGTGTGTGTGTGTGTGTGTGTGTATATATATTAAATTACTCCTGAACAAATTCTTCAGTCTTAAATGTATTTGATGCTAGTTTGTCGCCGCCTCTTGGCTTGACAGTGGAACTGCATGGTTTAGTTGAGTCCATGATTCAGTCTCTACAGTATTTTTTTGATTAATCAATGAATCTGATAAGAAAAGCATTCATTTCCAACCCTTTACTAAAAAAAACACAACTAAAATCTTTAGTAAGTGCACAAACATGTTGTCCTTCAACATCCCTGAGCTGTGTTAATAATAATAATAATGTTAGTAGTTTTGTCCTGTTTTCAATTTAAATATCTAAAACACACCTTAAATCAAGATACATGCCAGACAGATGAAATAGCGTGAGAAATGATGTCCTGTTTTCTGAAATAACACCTCCATATTAAGTGATTATTTGCTTTAAACAAGCTAAATGATTGGCCAGTGAGAAAATAATGTTAATGAGAGATAATCTCAGACAGAAGTTAAAGCATCGTGCCATTTCTCTAGTCTTGATTTAAGATAGTTTAGAGATTTGGACTGGAGACAGATGAAATGACTGAGTGAGTAAAGCTTTTGTGCAGTGCAGCTCTACATGACCACAGATGGAGAAATGAAGGATCAGAAAACACGTGTCTCTAGTCTTCAATGTGAAGTGCAGAGTAACTCTCCCAGCGCTGCTTTACTGCTGTTATTCACTCTTTCACTGTGGAGTTTAAAGATTCTCTCCGGCGCCGGGTGTTGATCATTATTTTACAGCGTTCACCCTTCATGTTTCCGAGGCGACGCGTCATGTTTGTCACGACACACACTACAGCCTCAACAGCGCTGTATGGCAGATGTGGCCCTTTAATTCTGCTTTTCCATTTTATTACAAACATATAAGTGAGTGTTCTTGTTATTTAAAAGACGTATAAATGCTCTTGATCTATAATGTGAGATAGGTGTCTCCATGTTTACTTGTGGCCGCGTGTTGTCCTCATTTATAGAAGCAGAACATGCAGGATTCAGCATGTGAATTCATCAGTTACTACCAAAATACATGCAGGCAGGTGGAGATAGGCTGAACTTATAGTGACTTTCACTACGCGTGTCTGATATGAATAATACACATCAGCACATTATATTTGAATGGATTGTGAGTCTTCCATAGCCTGTCCTGTGTGTTTTACAACTATTGTTTCACTAGTGCTTGTGTGTATTTACATGTCTGAAAGATAAAATAAGCATTGGCTGGTTAAAACACTGCAGAACGGTGTCTTTCTCAGGCTCATCGCCAGCCAATGCTCAGCTTGACTTTTTCACATCATGCTTAAGCTGGATAACACAAGTAAACTCCAGCAGCAGAGACATCACACTCCTCACTTTACAATGGAAGAACAGCAGGATTCTGGAGTGCTTTACCCTGCTGTTGCTCTCTCCTCCTGCTCCTCAAAGACTCCAGCATGTTGGTGTTTCAGGAGCTGTGGTGCTCCCGTCATCATGTTTGGCCGTTAACACACTTGTATTGTTTATTTAGGGTGAAATGCTCACACACCTTGTATGAGTAGTGTGGCAGATTTCTCAGCCTTCACCATCTATACATACATATATACATATATACACACACACACACATACATACACACTCTCTCTCTCGCGTCTCTGCTTACGGTCATGGTGCACTTGAACTTGAACGGCGGGCCCTCCAGGAAGGTGGTGCAGTTGTCGTCGCTGCCGGTCACCAGCCGATACGGACGCGTCTGCTTGATGTCCACACTGTTGATGATCTTACTGTGACCCACAATCTCCCCCACTGATGAACCGGTGTCCCAGAGGAACACTGCACCAAACCTGCACACACACACACACACGCACGCATACAGTTAATATACTCAAACACACTTCCTCTCTCCCTCTCTCACACACAGGTAATGTCAGCACTAAGTCACACACAGAGTCAACAGGGGGTGTGTCCTGCAGCTGTCACTCACTTCTCTCGCCCCTCCCCCACCACCGCCAGTCTCTTGCTGTCTTCTGTCCAGGCGATGTCTTTGATCTTCCCGCCGAACGGCTGATACTCGTACTTCAGCAGGTGCTCCTTCTGTGTGGTGTCCCAGATACGCACCTTCCCTGACACATCTGCACACACACACACGGTCAGAGTGGGCCCAGTGCTACAGATGCACAACACACTTGCGCACACAAACACACACAGACAGATAAAAGTACACACAAACGTACAGATAAACGTACACACAGATACAGATAAACACAGATACACACACACAGATAAACACACGCACACACAAATAAACACTCGCATGCACATACAGATAAGCACACGCACACACACACATACACTGATAAACACACACACAAAGATAAACTTGCACACACATGCTAAGCACACGCTTTAATCCCGTTTCCTAACACTACTGTCTTTATGGATGGAGAGAATCATCACTGTAGAAGAGCAGGACCCGAGCTCATGCAGGATTTATCGCTTTACTTTGCAGAGCAGAGGGATTCCTTTTCTCTGTTTACATTCTCTGATGTTCAGCGGAGTCATTTCATTACGATGGTTTGATCAACACTGATGGGAATAGTAATAAACATATATTTAATATATCTTCAGACTGCACACTCCTGTGTTGACGGGCCTAAACCTGCGATATCGCATCACATGATTGCGTGAGACCAATCGAGGATCAGAACATGACCTCTCTGGACAGACATTTAAAACATGGAGCCGTCGCTCACTCTTTTAATATCGAATCATCTTGTTTAATCGCACCCCTTTTCACAGCGCAGTACGACAGGATTTCTCAAACTCTCGTCTGACCGCAGTTTCAGTGTGGTGGAGCAGGGCTGAAACTAAATAGTGCAGAGCTGTGGCCCTCCAGGAGCTGAGTTTGACACCCCTGCTGTAAGCCTCTGAGCCTTTATTCTTGAATGAGGAGGTGGTAATGTATCATGTTTTGTTCTTGTAATGGTTTCATTCCTCTGTTTCACTGGATTTATTTGGTTAATAAAAGTGTGTTCTGCTTCATCTTCCTCCTGGAGCTTACGTTTGATTCACTGGCAGACATGAAGACAGCTTGTGTTATGGTATGAATCAGATTATTCCAGGTAGACATTACAAAAGTGGTCCTGAACAGAACCATAACTGAGAAATATAGTGATGAGAGGATCCTGGGACTTTTACTAGGGTATTAAATAATAGTGATGGGTTGATCTTGACCGTTTCATTCATCAGGGTTCATACACACAGTTACTACTAAAATTCATGATTTCTCCATGACTTTCATGTACATTTTCATGTCCTAATATACACACATCATAAAGAATAAGAAAAGCAATGCACACTCAGATTTATTACAGCATATCATAAAACACAAAACAAACCTATTTAGTTTGGATTTATTTGATATATCTATTGTGTGTCAAATTTATTTAGATAATTCTTACACATGTAAAATGAACGAATGCTTACACAGCATTCATAATGTGAGACCATGTCTTTGGCCAGAGACAGAAAAGAAGAAGTGAAGACAACTAACCCATATTCAACTTTACTGATATTGTTAAACTAATTTTGAACTAATTTCTTAAAATATTTGTTAAACTAAACCATGACCTTTCTAAAACTTTGTGGGGCTTTTAGTTTTGTCAAAACCCTTCCAGGTCTGGAAAATGCCATGTCAACATTCCATGACCTCTCCAGGTTCTCCATGACCGTATGATTCCGGTTCATTTAGAACGAATCTTTTGTGTGACTCAAGAATGTTGATTGGTGTGAGGGAGTGATTCGTTCATTCACACATGCGCACATTTGTGCAGGTGAAGGAGAGGATGAGTTCTGTTTTGATCCTTTTATCAGGTTTTTCTACCTGTTATTTCGTCTATGACTGTCAGCTCACCTCCTCTGACAGGTTGACAGATGTGAGTGGTTTGTTTACATCACACTGACAGTCCCATCTTCACTTAACCAATGCACACAGCCGAAAGGAGCCATTAATAGTTCACCTTTCGTGTCTTCTGGTTTTTGGGTCATTCGTTTATTACATGAGCGCATATAAAGAGAGATGACCCAAACCAGAGGACTCAGGAGATGAACCGATCAAATCTTTTACCGGCTCTAAATTCACATGATTGGCGTCTGTCTTTCACTTGATGAACCAACGACTCCTAATCATGGCTGCTTTCAGCTCAGCTCTGTGTGCTCTGGTGAAGTGTATATGGGACTGTCAGTGTGACGTGAACGAACCCCTCACATCTGAAGAGCTGATCTGACATGATCATAGACAATAGAGCAGGTAAACAATAATAATTCTTGTCTCTTTCTTACAGTATTCTAGTCATGACTGGTTTGTAGTTTGATCAGTGTTTGGGCTAGTTGTGGAGCAGTTTGGAAGAAACTCGTAACACTGGAATAATATTTTGGCAAACTGAACAAAATGACTCGGAAACAGCATTCATTCAACTAACTGAACAAGACAAAGGTCCGAGACATGACCCAAACTTCCCATCACTATTAAATAAAGGCATCCAGCACAACATGTAAACCACTGCACACACAGACAGCTGCATACACAGAGACACACACACATGCATGCATAAACAAATACACACACAGCACAGATCTCTCTCTCTCACACACACACACACACACACACACACACTCACACACACACACTCACCGCCCGATGCGATGTAGAAGCCACTGGGACAGTATTTGGCCACGATGACCTGATGTGGATGCTCGGTGTAGACGTCAGCGATCGCAGGGTTCTGCAGACACACGCACAGACACAGACACAGTAAATTACCATGATAATAACCGCTGGATTCAGAAGCTGGAGGAAAGAGTGTGTGTCCTCTTAAAAACAGCACAATTACACTGAAAGACTCCACAGGACTGAGAAATCACGTAACTCAATGTACAGAACATTCAGAAACTGATTACAACCAGCAAAAGCAGGCTGGACACTCTCGATTCAGCCATTACTGAAGCACAGCTTTAATAAAGCAGATTCAACATCTGACTGTGCTGAGTGATCAGACATGAACATCAGCTGAGAGTCGCTTCAGTAGTTATTGAGGAGTTTAATGCACTAATGTTAACAAATCCAGCTTTATAATACGGTTCTAATTCACAACAAGCTTATGAATATTCACTCACTATCTCAGCACCTCATAGATTATTAGATTAACATCAAAACGTTCATTAGTAATTAACAGCCTATTCATTCTTCAATCTTAATTAGAGGCTGTGATGAAAAATCATTTTAAGGCCCTCTAATGTTAAATATTGAATAATTATTCAGTGTATTTTAGCCATAATAATAATAATAATAATAATAATAATATCATGCATGTTGATTGCTATAAAATATTGTATTATCGTATATCAGCGTCTACACTGAGTTTATTAAATTATTCCTTTATTTTTATGTGATTATCTCCCTCACGGTAAGCAGAACAGAGGGAAGATTTCATCTTTTGCTTTACCAAACAAAAAGTTTCACCTCGATGTTCCTGATGATCACACTCTTGCCGTTGGTGTACAGGAAGTTGTTTCCTTTAGGGTCTCCGCCCAGGACTTTGGCCACGCCCCTTTCCATATGAGGCAGGCTGGCAAACACTCGCTCTGCGGAGACACACACAGCATCAGCTAATGATGAACTACACATCAACAAACAAACAAACAAACAAACACACACACACACACACAAACACACACACACACATACACGCACACACGCACGCACGCACGCACACACGCACGCACGCACGCACACACACACACAGAGATCTACCATGTTCCAAATGTAAATGTACAATATTGAGTGCGTCTCTTCATTCAGTAGTTGCAACATTGCACAACAGCTCAGTCTAACTTTCCCTTGTGTGTGAACAGAAACTGCAGACAGCCTGAATGAAAGTGTAACTCCTCCTTCTGCCAGTAGGGGGTGCTCATTGTAATGCTCGGAGAAAAGTGCGATCTCTGCATGAACCAAACGAGACTTACTGAGACTTAATACAGTACGCTGATGTGCTGCCAACTGAAACTGAATATTAATTAGGGGGCGTGGCTTTCTTTTACATATCAATCCCTCGCAGCAAACTAACCGACTCAATCTCACGACAATTTACAACTTTTTGATTTAGTGGCTGATTATTATTCGTTTGATGGCATTCGCACATTTACATATGATCAGCTCGTCCCTGAATGAGGGGAAGGGGTGGGGCTTGTGGGTTCTCCTCTTTTCAATAATCTAACATTCTCATATTGATTAAGTTGAATTAATTAGCTACTTTTCTGATGATATGTAAAATAGTTAGCCGTGCATCCATAATCTACCTGTTAAGTCGTGACTGAATAAGCAGTGCTCCTCCAGATCCTGCAGGTCAGACACTAGAGTTTACTGCTGAACTCATTTATCATGGTAAATAACACAGAAATGGAATAATAAGACTTCAGTCTCCTCCTGAAGCTCTGACGGTCTGCTTAGAGGAGCTGTCAATCACATCTGTCAATCATGATGCCACGCCCCCGCTTATACAGCATTACATTACTGGCTAAAACACACCGTGCACACAAATGAAGATCTTTTATCTGCCAGAAATATTACAGAATGCAGCTTCAGGAATAAATCAGTAACACAACAAATTAGCCTAGCTTATAGGAATCATTATAACAAGAAACTTCTGTTAAACTAAGATTAAAGTTTCCTTCTATTTAAAAACTTTTAAAGATATCCCTCTATGCTAGGCTGATTGAGAGTGGTACACTTGATAACTACATCCATTCATTTCGGGTAGATTTTCATGTTAGACAGTCTTAGCACAGTAATTCCCTAAAGGGAATATATAATTAAGTTAATTAAACATTTCCAATAGGGAATTACTGTGCTAAGACTACCAGAGACTATCAGATTATCCAATGTGCCCAAGCAAAAGCAAAATTATTTTTATTATTATTGTTATTATATCATCATCATCATCTTTATTATTATTATATGGGATTTAAAATATTATTAGCATAGCAGCTGGTGCTAAACCCCTGTGTGTAGGATAAAGCAGTGTGCAAAAGAAACTAAAAATAAAAATGAAGCCATGAACAGGTCACTGCATGCAGGAGTTACTGAAGAATGTGAGGCGGAGGAAACACACAAGATTAAAGTTATTAATCCAGCTCTGAAGAGAACAGAAGCGTATAAACCCATCCTCAGTGCTGCTTATTGTGTGTTAATGGCGCTTTACTGTTTTCATAATGAGAAAATCTGAATTATATCCGTCATAATGTACATTAAAGTCTGCCCCGCCCCATAGCAAACGTCACCAACTCACACCCTGTCCGCTATTGGCCAATGAGACAATGTGTCCCGCCCCTAAACACACGCCATTGGCTGATCCAGTGTCAGACTGTTCCTGATGCTCAAACACGATCAGATTCAGAGAAAAATCACACACACACACACACACGCACGTAATAATAACAACTCAAACTACAACACAAGACGCTTTACACCGCGGAAACACCCGCTAACTACAATAAACTACAGCTCTATAACGGCATTATCGCAGGGTTTCCTGACCTGAAGGATCCCGGAAAAACATGGTAAATGGATACGATTCACAGGCCACACACACACACACACACACACACACACACACGCACACACACACACACACACACACACACACACACACACACACAGACACACACACACACACACAGACACACACACAGACACACACACACACACACACACGAGCTTTGCTGTTATCAAAATGAAACGATCACGGAAACGACACACTTATAAACACACAAACAAACACACACACGCAAACACGCACACACACATTGCTGTCATCATAATGAAACGAGTACGGTAATGATACACTTACACACATACACACACACTGCGTATATATATATACATACATATCTCTCGCTCTCTCTCGCACACACACACACACACACACGCTGGTTGTGCACTCACTGAGCTCGTAGGACATGTCTGCGTGTTCTCCTCCGGTAAATGAGTGAGTGAATGAATGAATAACGGCTGAACTGGACCGGATCTGCTCTTCTGTCACCGGCTGATCGCTGCTCCCCGAACGCGGAAGTGGCGGCGGCGCGCGGACGGCTCGGCTTTGCCCATATATAGTAAAGAGCGTTCGGGCGCAATCAGACCTGCGCACACGCGCCCCACCGGAAATGACGACGCACGGCGGCAAACGCAGGATGATGGAGTCTGTGATGAGGCTGTCTTTAACCGAGTGCTGAGTCCAGAGCTTGAACATGTAAACACGTGACATCTGCATTAAGACATGTTATTTAAAGGCAGTGTGGAGTCACAATGGACACTTCATTTTGCCAGCACACACCTGATGAAGAGTTAATTAGTGAGGTGTTCGAGTTAATTCACTCAATAATGAATGTTTGATAATCTTCAATTTAATAAGAAGGGCTGAGTGTTTATGTTTAGGCTTCAGTGTTATAACCACGCCCCTCTTATCCTTATTCAATTCAATTGCTAGCAGTCTGAGTTTCAACAAGGATGCAAACAGGGTTGTAACTGTCCGCAGCAAGACCATTACACACCATGACACACTGCGCCACGCAGCACCATGCAAACATAGGTTTCAGGGTACACACACTGGTGCTGCAAGTCAGCATCTATCTGCGGTGCCCAGTTACGACTCGGTACACTGCTCATGTTTATGCTGCGCCACAGAGCACCGTCTGAATAATTGCATTTTCAATAACATGTGAATGTGCGCGTCCGTGTTGACTTCCCACTGTCATGTGCGCACCGCATCTGCATATGACCCTCTTAATGATGGAGTCTGCTAGATTTGTGGATCAGTGACTGCAGGATAAAGAACATCACGCCGGAGGCCAACATTATCCACACACAAGCTAAAAAGCTTAATGAATCTTTTGCTGACAGCGATGAATGTTTTACTGGACGTACTTTTCTATCAAAGTTTGAACTTTGAGTTTAATGAAGAGAGAAAAGCGTGAAAATGTTAAACCTGTGTGAGGAAAGTGTGTAGTGAGGGGGTTTACAGCCTAACACATCTATAATAACTCTAATAAATAAAGCTGACTACTTCGCAGATTTCACCTATCGTGGCCTATTTTTAGAATGTAACTCTCACGATATACGAGGGACCCCTGTATACCCCAAAACATCATGCATTCATCCAAATGTATTATTTAGTAAAATTAACAATAAATCAACACCTCGTATCGTTATTTTTCTACAAGGGAAAGGTGCGAAACATGAAAGCCCAACCCTCTACTTAATATTCCATTTCAGATGAACATACATCAACATCATTTATATTCACATTAGATATCGCCTACCGTGTTGTTGTCTACTGGAAGGAATGAGTCAAGAGAGCCGCCATCTTGGTACAGGGTGCTCCTTTGAAATGAATGTGGGACCAAGGTGCAGTGGAGGACTGGCCATCCAGAGCCAGAGATATACACACATATTTACATATATCCATGATCTGGAGTTTTCCCGCTGGGCAGTATGCAAATATTTATTTAAATTATAAAAATTATAATTAGACATCACTTTTCTACATCCATGGATCAGTGACCACACGAGCATTGCTGACTAAGAGCATGTGTTTGTGTGCATGGAGATGCATTATCCACCCTCCATGTTAAATTTCATCTAATCCTGATGAATGTCCTGAAACACAGCCCCTCGCCTGCTTCTAATGCTAATGGAGGGAGCGATTCGTTTGTGAATGAATCTCCGTTATGAACGACTCTGTAATGCTGTATGAATGACAAATTAGTTCCTCTATAACCCAAAATAATCAACATATTTTAAGAATCGAAGTGTCTGAGTTTAATAAGATTATAGAAAATAAAAGTCCTTGGCAGTGTATGTGCTGAGGCAAGTGAAAGATGGAGAGATTAAAAGTGCTTCCAGAGGAGATCTCATGAGTTCTACTGGCAGGAGAACTGACATCTTCCTTTATCAGCAGCAGATGTTTACACTGATCAGTAAAGGTCAAACTAATCTATACATCAGTAATCTACACAGCGAGGTCGAGTAAACATGACCCAAGGTGGAGCACAACTGCTGAACTCTGATAAATCTACAGATACACTCTGCGCTTTTCACACCCTTTGAGGAAAATCAGCAGATCAGCACTTTGGAAATTACAGCTCTCTGGGAAGAACATCTAGTAAAAGTTCACAGGCATATAACATATAACAACACAGGTCAACTTACTGAAAATGAACATATGTGGATGTGGACACTATAAATAGGTCAAGAAAAATAATTGAATATGAATATAATTAAAATACATTAAATAAATATGAATAAACATAATTAATTAATTAATATAGAAAACACAACATTAGAAATGTACATACAGCAGAATAGCACTCATTAACAAAAGATGCAAACTAACAATATACAGTATGATACTATAAAAATGAATTACTTCAGTATTTTAATAAAATATATATTTCTGAAATAATATTAGAGCTGTCATTTACCTGGAATTGCTTAAAATATCCACTAGCTGATTAATAAAGGGATTTATGCTCTGTCTGGGAGTCTCTGGGAAATTAAAAATAGCACGTGTTTGCTTTTCAACTTTCATTAAGAAAACAATTATTTTATTTTAAAAAGTCAAAAAGGATCATGCACTGAAAAGTACTGTGTGTTTTAATAATCTCCAAATGTAATTTAGCTAAAATTAAGCCACTTTCATTATTACTATTAATCAACAACAAAAGAATAAATTAAGCCCCTAAGAGTTAAATGAATGCATGGCATGGAGAATAACCCTTTTAAAAAAATGCTGTAAACGGTAAATTATAAGGCTCTTATGTACGCTAGAGTATTTCTTTTTTATATAATTTTTTTAGGGGTTTTCACCCTTATTGACAGGACAGTGGAGATTAACAGACAGGAGAGTGTGGGGAGCGGATAGAGGGGAAGGATCAGTAAAGGACTTCAAGCTGGGAATTGAACTCAGGTTGCCGCGAGCACCTGGGTGCTATATGTCGACGCACTAACTACTAGGCTATTGCCGCCGACACGCTAGAGTATTTCTAAATGGTATTTAAGTGTTACATGTATATTTTTCTTACAATGTAAACCAAATTAAACTGAAACCGTGACCACAGAACTGTGATAAGAACTGATTTTGTGAACCACACCGTTAGCATTTACACACTAATTAATATGTAATTACACAGTGAACATGAGGACTGAGAATGGTCAGAGCATGCATCATTTACACTGGCATTCCGGCTGTATGGCTGAAGCAGGCATTTACATGTACAGCTCACCCATAAATGATCATTCAGTACTCATCTACTCATCCTCCACACCTGTTTTTGTTTATTTTCATCTGTTAAACACAAAACAAGACATTTTAAAGAATATTGGAAACTGGTACCCATTAACTTCAACAGTATTCCCCTCACTATAGATACCAATGGCTACGGGTTTCTACATTTTTTAAAATATCTTCTTTTGTGTTCAACAAACCAAAGAAACTCATTGATTCGTAGATGAGTAGGCATTTTCATTTTGAGGGGAACTGTCCATTTAACTGGATGTGATTTTATTTTACATTACATGTTTTAATCATTTGAATAATTGTTATAATCAGACAGGTCTCTGTTGTTCATCATTTATAGCTGTAGATCAGTTGTCTTTCAGAGCACCAGTGTCATGTCAGTAACTCCACACATTTAGCTCAGCTATATGGGCGTGGCGGACAAACTTACTTTTAGGCTACTATCACGGATTTAACAGTAATATAAATCATCATCATCAGACCACGTCAGATTATTTGGTAAAATGTGTGAACACAAGCTGACAGTTCATCAGCAGAACACCGTAACAGGGTTGATCCTGTCTGTTTTTCTGCAAACACACATGGACGCCATCTTGGCTCATGTTATCCTGCAGAACACACATTATTAACTGAAACCTCTGCAGATTCTGCAGTGACTAGACTAAACTGTATTCTACACGGTTTAGGAGCTCTACTGAGAGGTATGATCTGATTATCTGCCGTAAAATTCGAGGAAAGACGCGTTTTAGAGCACAAAGCTCGCGCTACGCAGTCTGAGATGCGGGTGCCCGCGTGAGCTGTAGAGCTCTACTGCAGCCGGCAGCCAATCAGAGGTACGCTTCAGATCACGCGCTCAGCGGTCACGCGCGCCGCCAGTCTCTGCGCGGTCACATCAGCAGAAAGCAAACAATGCACGCCAAGCTGATGAGAAAATATAAAGCTTTGGAGGAATTTCCCTCATCAGCGGCTCTTCAGAGAGGAGGACGGTTTTAACGCAAAGGTTAGTGATCAAACGCGTCGTTTTTTCGCCTGTTCGCGCATCATCGCGGGCGCGTGCGGGATTTGGAGACGGGCACACGCACATAATGCGTGAATGAATGCAGATCTGCGTTTGATCCCTCGGGGGGAATTACTGCATGTGTGCTGTTATGCATACGGGAATCGAGTCTCCTGTGGAAGAAGAGCGTCTGCAGAGCTGAGCAGCACATTCAGCTGCATCTAGAGACATCTCAGCCTTTATTCTTTTAGGAAAAGCTCCTGTTGAAATATGCATGTGTGGTTTTTACAGTGTTAAGAAATAAAACATGCCACCAAAAGCTCAGTGTTTATCTCTGTAAACACGTCTGTGAATTTGTAGTCTGTTAGTTGCAGGTTAAAAGCTTTAATACTGTCGTTTCTGTCAATAACTTTAATAGTTGTGAATAAACTCTGTAAATGTTGTCCAGAGTTTTAAAAACTAAACCATGTGCATTGTTTTCTTGCATGTATTTACATTTTTGTCAGATTTTATAGCTACATGTTTTTTTTAATATCAGTTTCTCATATTGGAATCGTGTGTAATATTATAACATCGTAATAATGGGTGGAATTGGTGGAAAGTCTTAAATATCTAAGATCTGTATAGTCAATCTTGTTCAGTGTGATGTTAACATTATTTAAACCAAATATAAAGAAAATCAGACGTCATTCGTTAGCAAAAACATTTTTTGTGCCAGAGAGTTTAACATTTAGCAGACACACAAACGGGTGTATTTAGTAAATCGTAAGTGCAATAGATGATGAGCTCTTCAGATATTAAAATCTATGTCATGGTAACTTAACTCTTGGTTCTCTCCAGACAAAAATGTCAAAGTAAAATTGAAGCACCTGTGTCCTGCGGGTCCGCTTCATCAGATTATCAGATCCTCAAGTGCACCATCAGGGTCTTTTTTATCTGTTAGGACCAGATATATCTCAACACTGGGGTTTCTGCAGAACAAAACCCTGCATACCTACATTTGTGGGCAGATTCAAACTACATGGTCGTGTTTCCCTTCACCTGACCACACCCAAAACCCACCAAGATAATGGTGTCAAAATCAGATAACGTGGTAATAACACTGCTCCCACTGATCCTAAACTCCACTATCACTGTTTTGCAGAGACCCATGTTAGTATTTTTGTTTGCAATTATGATAAGTATTTATTATACATTCCATTAATCCAGCAAAATGTTGATACATCAAAGACCAGTATTACTGTATTAAATAAATAATAAACATCTAAATTAAAATATGTGCATTTCTGTAGAATTAGATTTCAGTAGAATTAGATTTTAAGTGTGAAACAGAAAAATATAGATTGTAGTTCATGTTAGTTTGCTTATTTTGGGCAGGTGTTTTGTTTTCGTCTCTATGTATTCCCAGCAATACTAGGATTACTGAATCCTGAAACACTAATTCCTCAAACTTTGTTGGTAGTGGCAGATCTTGTGACCGCAGCCGGCTTGTGGTTTTGGGAAACTAGTCCAACTAGTTTGGCTGTTAAGGGTCTCTACATGTTTCACTAAAGATGCGGCAGTGTTTTTAGTTTACTTCGCAGATTTACTCTATTTAACAAAGTTGTAAAGGCACAAATCCAAATTCTGTAAATTAGATATTTGTAGTGTAGTTTGTCTTATGTAAACTGATATGTATTGCTATTGTTGTATTTGTATTTAATTCCTGAAACACTCTTGCTTTTCTCCCCATTTTCCAGGTGCGTTCAAACTCTGAGCCCAGAGGAGTGGATCTCTACTAGTGTGGACTTCTAATTGTCTAACATTTGGACCTTGGGATTGTTGACCTGATGCCTTGAACCATGCGTTCTCAACAAAGTTTCATGTCATTTGTGAACAACAGAAAAGACATTGATCGCCTGTGCTGCGCTAAATGTCGATTTTCCACCAAGGACACCGAGCTGTTCGAGAGGCATGTGTCCCATCATGAGGAGATGACCTTCTCCTGTGTGCTCTGCAGCCACGTTTCCTATTCCAAAACAGAGTCTCAGAAACACATCGTCTCTCATACTGGCTCGTACCCGTACAGGTGCAGCTTCTGCTCATATGGAGCGGTGCGGAGAGATTACTTGGTGAAACACATTCTGCGTATACACAAGAAAAATGCAGAAGAAGGCTTCAAAATGGACCAAGACTGCGATCATTCGTCTGTCCCTGAAACCCTCTGGATGTCCGGTTGGCTTAAAAGGAACGATCAGCCTACAATTCCCAGTTCCCATGTAGAACTCCCTAGTGGAAGTCAACCAAGAGTCAACAAGTCGTCTGTTATTGCTAAATCAATGAGCCAAACCAGCAGTAGCTGTGGCCGGGTGACCTGCACTACGACAGCACCCAGCATCTCCAACACAACAGTTGCACTTTCTAGGACACAGTTCCCCAGTGGCGTTCCCAGCTGCTCTACAAGCGCAAGCCACACATCAAGCAAACCTCCACAAGTTGTTCTAAGATCGCGAGAGGAAAACGGCACCCTGTTTAAGTCTTTACTCAATACTGATAGTAAAAGTAAGGTGGCTAGCAGAAGAGCTGTACTAGAAAAGCCCATCCCGAAAGCCACTTTCCCACGAGTCCAAAGTATTTCAACAGAACCACTTCAGCAAAGCCCGAGGGTTGGTGTTCCTGAGAAAGGTTTGCACTCAAAAACTGTTCCCAGAGTCCAGGTACGACTGCCTGCTGAAATGAACACTGCGCTCAGACCACTGCTTAATATGCCACTGTCCAAGAGGAATGCCCAGGTGGATCTGAGAGCAACTCAGTCCACAACAGGGACCAACACTGTGATGCAGAAAACTGCAGGACTTTCCAGAACTCCGATCAGAGGTCCACTGCACTTGCCTGCAGAAAAGAGCAATCAGACGAGGACAAACACCAGAGCACTTGTAGGATCATCAACAGAGGTTTCAAGTCCATTATCCAATGTCCAGGTGGAACTGTTAGCACCACTTAACCAGCCAATTCAGCACAACAAACCATTAACCGTGTCCTGTCCAGAGGAGATCAATATTCCTGCTGGGTGTTTGGTAGAATTGGTGGAGGTGAAAAACATCAATGGGACTCGTGAGTTGGAGCTCCGCTTGATCCCACCGAATGCAGTCCCACAGGACAAGAGAAGCGCAGCGGATGGATCATCACAAGATGCTACTGGGAGCAAACTATCTTTCAAATGTCAGGTTGCTGCAAAAGAGTGTCCAGTCAGTCCATCAACATCTTCAACATTTCACCAGGTCAAACAGCAGCAGTCTTCAGCAAGCCCTGACACAAAGACTTCAGCACACAAACTACAGCGTTCCTCAAAAACACCAACCAGGAGTAAGATCAACCTGACGGGCAGAGATTCAGGGATCAAGCGCACGGCAGCAGCTCATGAAGGAGTCATGTTGGAGGGTCCAGAACTGAGTTCTGAAGGCCTTCCAGTGATTTCCTCAGTCTTCTCTCTCTGTCCTACACCTACATTAACTCAAAGCCTCCCACAGGGCTTTCCAGAAACGCAACGCTGGACAGTCACAACAAAAGAGCCAAAGGACAAAGTGAGAAGTGGAGATCGATCACTGGTCTGTAGTATTCTGATTAAAAAGGAGGAAGAACCTGAGGAGAAACCCAAACTTGCTTCTGTGGACCTCCAAGGAACAAAGACAGAGCCTGTGAATACTGAAGACTTTACAGTATCTAAGGTTCGAGTGAAAAGAGCTGGAAAAACTTTAGATGCAAGACATTTAAAACAAAATCCTAATAATGTGCAGGTGTCTCAACCATCGGTTATTCCCAAGCAGGGCTTGGTCTCATCAAACAAGGACAATATTCCACATCATGATAAAGAAGCGGAGTCTGGCAGGATGTCAGAGCACCACAGCAGTGCTCCCCTCAAGTATCCCAAAGTGTCTCTGGTCAGGATTCCCAGTTCCTTGTTGGATTCGGCCGAGAAGCCTCCGGAAGCGCCAGCGCAAGAGGAGAGTCTGACGGCACGACCAGTTCTCTGCTGTACATTAAGAGAACAGAATGTCTCCGGCAGTCCTGAAGTGGCCATCAAGCTGATATTAAAGAGAGATCTTCGCGCAAGTGAAGAGAAGCACTCAGACTATGAGTCGCCACCACGGAAAAAACATAAAAAAGAAAAGAGGAAAGACAAAAAGCGCAGGTCATCTATGGGTCTTTCTCATACCTCGACTGAAGCGCTGAGGATAACTCCTCTGAGAGACGATCAGCTCGTTAAGATTCCTGGCCCAAACCAGCCGGTGGTGGTTCTGAACCACCCGAATCCTGCCGCTCGGACCATGAGTGTGGGTGTACAGACGCTGAAGAACTATAAGTGGATTTGCTCAATGGATCAGGAGCAGACACCGACTGAGAGGAAACAGCCCTCGCTCAAGATGAAACTGAAGAAAGTTCATGGACAGAATTACCAGGTAATCGAGTTGGTGTTAAACGGGGTTTCAGAGAAACTGCTGACGTGAAAAATTGTACCTTGACCTTTCAACCTTGGACCATTTTTATGTTGGTGCCAATTTCTATTTATTTTTTAATAAACCCTGTGTTTTTAAGTTTAATGGTAAATAAGACTCTCTGATTGGACGGCAGTAAACTGACCATACAAGACTGTCCATGTTTGATTTGTAGTTGTGAAATGAACATTTTCAACACTTTACTTACCCTCGCCCCTCGACAACAAAACAAACATGTTCCTATATGTATAGACTGTAAAACTCAACTGTGCCAATGTGTAAATGTTACTATCATGCTTTAAACAACTCTAATGGCTGCGTTATGTTGTTGTGTGCTCATTTGTGATGACCATACCACCTCATTTTACATCTGTACACTTTCACACCTTCATGTCCAGCACATTCAGTGTTGAAGAATTTGACATCAAGTTTAGTCATGTTAGTTGGTTTTACTCATCGGTGTTGGTGTGAATCTCTGCAGTGAATTTAGATCAAATCATCCATCTTCATTGCTGACAGATTCAGATGGATTTCAATAGTCAAAGTGTTTATGCGAACAGAATGCTTGCGTTTATCAACTCAGTATTAGCCAGTTCTGTTTACACCCATCCTGGGTTTTAGGTGCCGTTAATGTAGCTTGGGTTTAATCCCTCTTTGTCACCATTGTATCACAGCTAGCCTGCTCCAGGCCAACAGGGGCGTAGCGGACATTTTAAAAGTGGGGGGGGGATATGTATGAGATCA
>NC_079448.1:329286-358941 GCF_903798145.1 Danio aesculapii
ACTTCATAATTATTAGTGTTGTATTATTATCAATGATCAATACTACAGTCAACATGAGGTAAATATTAAAGCAGCACTAGACTGACTTAGTTTTATTTGACTGCACACAACAAAGCTTATTAACGAATCTGAGTTGACTATATATAAATATATAAATGAGCTTACGTTCTCTTGTCCACTCCGACTTGATCTGAAAAATAAAAACATTAAATCAGACAGTTCACAAGTCCACCAACAGACAAGAAAACAGGTCATGTGATCAAATAACTGGACTACGTCAATCAGTAAAGTAGCCCAGGCACACATGGTCTAGTACACTAGTGTTAACCCTCAGGGGTCTGAGGTGTTTTTGGGGCCCCTGAGATGTTTTGACATGCCCTGACGTTTGTGCTTATTTCAGCTGTTTATTACAGAGTTCTGGCCAACATGTTTTTATTGTATTCAGCACAAACTGTGCTACAATAATATGAGAAATATTGATGTGCATGATTGCATGCTTTAGGAAAAATAATTATGCATGGTTAGTAAGTTTTGGAGGAAAGTGTAGCTGAAAAAAGGGAAATAAACACAGTGAATGTGCCTGAACGACTTTTAAACAACCAGTCTTACAGACTAGCATACTTCCCAGTTAAGTGAACATTATTCTGTTCTGTCATTCAAAGAAAACAGTACAATAATACACAGTTTGCTAAGATAGTTTTGGCTGATCTCAGCTCAGTGCATGAGTGACAATGGTCATGAATAAATCACACCTGGAGAGACAAGAGACACTCTCCCACGCCCCCATCAAGTGCACTGTGAAGCAATGTCCATCTGCAAAAGCTAGCCCAAACTGAATGCTTGTTGTATTACCTGCTGTGTGACTATGTAAACATATATGGGTAAACAATATACAGTGCATATATAAGAACCCCCCTCACAAATCTCTCTATTAACTTCACAGGTTTAACAGGAAGCTCTACAATATTCTATTAGTGCATATACATTAGATTAGTCAATACTGAAGCCAAATCTGGAGCTTATCTAACTAAATAACTTACAATAACGCTCCATTAACTAGCACAGCCACATTTATATGTTGTAGAAACTTAATAAATACAAATTTAATAAAGAGGAAAAATCAAGAGAAGCAAAAATATGAAGAATTGAGCTGAAATGTTGTAGGTTGTCATTTATTTTTGCAATATTTTGCTTGAATTTAATTGTATTCTCTTTCCATTTCTCAATATGTTTGATGACTAAAATATTACTGTAATAAATATATCTGTTTAATAAATCTGTTCTGGTTAAATGCACCAAAATACACTGCCTATATTCACTGACAGATGGAGGAAATAATCATTCTCAACATGGGCTGAACTCAATTATGCTATGCAAATATGAGTTCTGTATGTGTACATGTACAGCATGCACAAAAGCTATATATTTAAAATGGTATAAACCTGTTTGCTAAACTGTTGTAATAAAAACTCTCTTGTGCATTAATCCAGCATTTAATAATCATTTCTGAATGACTCTGAGACACTGAAGAAGTGTAATGACAAAAGCTTTAAACACAAGAATAAATAATCATTTAAACATGAAAAACAATTAATTTAGATCAAAATAAAATATGAAGACCTTTAATAAATACAGTAAATACCCGATGATGATCGCGTGACCTTTCCAGCGCGCTGTGTTTGTTTGTGGGCAGCTATCTCATTGTTTGTAATAATGGCGGACACAGGAAGAGCCGGCGTGATGCGCGCTCTGGCGGGAGAATTCTATGGATTACCTACACTGAAAACAATTATTGAAAGATGATTCCTTGGATTTACTTAATTTTTTTGATGTTAAGTGGCTGTAAACAATTTATTTGGGCTGAATTTAAACAAACAAATTAAGTTGAACAATGCTCAATTTCATTTATTTGTTTAAATTCAACACAAATAATTTGTTTGCAACAGTTTTGCATGCAACACTTTATTCAGTGACAACATTTGTTTTCAAAATGAGTTGTAAAGTGTACTTTCCAAGCTTTGTGCAGGTCTGTCTGTCATGAATGAATGTATTCAAAGGGCGCGCATCTCACGTGGACTCGTGGGCGTGGTCTCATTATAAATAATGAGCTCAGACTGAAACTAGACATGGTGTTGGTTTAGTACTGATTAATTTATCAAACAATGTTTGTTTTCAACATTTCAACACTCGCTGCATTTAAAAGTACACACTTCAAGCTGTAGATATATCATCACCTTATTAAATGACAACTTATTTACATTATGGGATGTTTTTATGAGTTGTTTACATTTTAAGACTTTTTATTTAAAATATATATATATATTACACTCATACTGTTTGCTATAAGGAATGCAAAAACTTTGAAGCTCATTATCTTAAAATCATTCAGAATTCATTCAGTGTGTTTAATCTTTGCTGAGTTTCAGCCCATTTTACTGACGCGTTTCTAAAAACAGTTTGAGAAGACGCCTCAAAACACGTATACTCGGTCCTCGACCTCTGAGGGTTAAGTCATTCAGCACAGTAGCCCAGGCACTAGTGTTAAATCAGTATTATACTGAACCTCTCAGATTATTGTCATGTAAGAGCTGCACTAACCAGCAGAACCAGGCATGATGAGATTATTAACTGTAATAACCAGTGCCAGTTATATGTGCATATTTGCAGTATGTGGGTGTCTCACTGTGTCCATTCAGGTCTGTGTTTAGTTCTGGTTTGCGGTTCTGGTGCTGGTCTGGTTGGAGGAGAATCATCAAACTGGTGAGGGTGGTTTGGGTGCTCAGTGATGATCTTCACTGGTGGAGTCGGTGGTAAACTCAGGTGATCTCTAGGTTTAGTTTTCACTGCCCTGTAAAACAGAAACACAGACACTTCAGAACACATCCATTACAGCATTACGGATGATGATCTTGTTCATAAGTGAGCTGATTTACCTCGGTGGAGATGCACAGGCCTGCAAGGACAGAGATGTATATATATGAGCATCATATAAAACAACACAAGCTAGCTCGGGACATTTAAAGAGGTTTAACTTCATTATCTTAATTTTGCCTTAATAAATCCGCGTGTAAGAGCCGTTATTACCTGATTCTGTTGGTAAAAAGGTGTTTTTATGGGTAAATTGGTTCATTAATGCTTCAATCTACAGTTTTGCACATGGAGAATCAATAGCTGATTCAGATGGTCCATAATCAATGACTGACTATTGTTAATTCATAACCTGACATCAAACGTATGAATAAATCCAGTGATGGTTGAGCACTTCACATTATTATTCTCCATATATTCATATACTGTGACTGATCTAATGTTATCTTCCAGCTGTTCAGGATGACTAAAGCTCAAACTAACTTCAGACAGAGCTGCAGTTCCTCCTGCAGAATCATGACCTGTTCATTCATTTAGATGTATATTAGTGTTAATATTACTCAAGGGAAACACTCTAGTATTTCTCCACTTATGATTTCTGTAACTGAGACAGATTTGGTAATAATTGCACACTAGACTGTTTTATAACAGCAAAAACATTGGATTAAAATATAATTAGACTTTCTTTACATTTTTTTCCACTAAATAATATGAATAATATATTAATATTAACACTGAACTGTGATCTGGATCTGTTTATTAATATATCTATTATCAGAAATCCTGATTAAAGAGACCTTACCCTGTCAGCAGATCCCATGAACTCCAATCGGCCATCTGCAGACACACACACACACACACACACACACACACACACACACACACACACACACACACACACACAACTACAGTATGTGTTTGTTTTTTTAACATCCATCAGCCGTTCAGCTCAGTACACACACACACACACACACGCACACACACACACACACACACACACACACACACACACACACACACACACACACACACACACAAACACACACACACACAGCTGTACCTGATGAACTCTTCGGCAGTCTCCCAGGTTTGAGGTCTCGGTTGATGGCTGGTCCTTTACGTTCTGAGAGGGGAAATCAGACAAGCGTCTCTCATGTTATATGAAATTCCTCAAATCCAACATTACAGCTGTAAATAAAACATGTCTGTAACTGCAGCTCTTCATCTTACAGCTCAGAGTATCCCACACACACCTGAAACACCTGAGCTATTATAGTGAGAAACATTGATATAAGAATAAAGACCTGGCAGAACACGCAGAGGACGAGGAGGAGGAGGAGCCACAGCATCCTGAAAACACACACACACACACACACACACACATATCTGAAACAACAACACACACATACATACAAACACATATACACATATCTGATACAATACACACACTCGTATCTGAAACAACAACACAGACACACACACATCTTATATAATACACAAATTTTACAAAACACACACATATGCACACTCATATATGATACAACACACTCACTCTCTCACTCACACTCACATCTAATAAAACACACAGACACACACACTTAAATCTGATAAAACACACACACACACGCACACATACACACTCAGATCTAATAAAAGTTCAATTTCAGAAAAACACACGCACACACACACACATCTAATAAGACACACACATCTAATAAACCATGCACTAACACATTTAATACAATACACACATTTAACAGAGCACACACACATGCACAAACATCTCATAACACACACACACACTGACACTTACTGCTGTGCGGATGCGACTTTTAGGGGCCCGTTCAGCAGGGCTGCTCTCTGTAACTAACACACACACACACACACACATAGGTCACTCATCTTTAGATCCTGTATTTCTCTTTGGTGTGTGTGTGTGTGTGTGTGTGTGTGTGTGAACAGGTGTAAAGCGGCTGATGCGCATGCGGGACCCTCAGAGGACAGTCAGCAGATCATGTTTGATCATACTCTATTCAGCTCATACACTGAGACCTGCTGCAGAATCAACATCACTCAACAACATTCATGAACACACTCCTGATGTGTGTTTGAGCTGCACTGATGGATCTCACACACTAGATGGAGACACGACACCACACACACTCCTCACATTCTGAACTCAGACAGGTCTGGATATTTATCTCTGTGTGTTTAAGAGAGAGAGAGAGAGAGAGAGAGAGAGAGAGAGAGAGAGAGAGAGAGAGAGAGAGAGAGAGAGAGAGAGAGAGAGAGAGAGAGAGAGAGAGAGAGAGAGAGAGAGAGAGAGAGAGAGAGAGAGAGAGAGAGAGAGAGAGAGAGAGAGAGAGAGAGAGAGAGAGAGAGAGAGAGAGAGAGAGTGTGTGTGTTTGTTCTGGGTTTGATTGTCTGACAGTGGATGCTGATGTGTGATTGGTCATTTCATGTACAAACCTTCACACAGGTGTGCGTGCACATATCTGTCCCGATCTCTTCTGTACCTGCCATCCTGAGAAACCACACACACACACCTGATCAGTGAAACACACACACACACACACACACAAACATGCAGACATTTAGACACTCACATACACTCACTAGCCACTTTATTAGGTACATCTTACTAGTGCCAGGTTGGACCCCCCATTTGCCTTCAGAACCACCTTAATCCTTCGTGTCAGAGATTCAACAAAAGCTACTGGAAATATTCCTCAGAGATTTTGCTCCATATTGACATGATAGCATCACACAGTTGCTGCAGATTTGTCGGCTGCACATCCATGATGCCAATCTCCCGTTCCACCACATCCCAAAGGTGCTCTATTGGATTGAGCTCTGGTGACTGTGGAGGCCATTTGAGTACAGTGAACTCATTGTCATGTTCAGTCTGAGATGATTGGAGCTTTATGACATGGTGCGTTATCCTGCTGGAAGTAGCCATCAGAAGATGGAGACACTGTGCTCATAAAGGGATGGACATGGTCAGCAACAATACTCAGGTAGGCTGTGGTGTTGACACCATGCTCAATTGGTACTAATGGACCCAAAGAAAATCTCCCCCACACCATTACACCACCACCAGCAGCCTGAACCGCTGATACAAGGCAGGATGGATCCATGCTTTCATGTTGTTGAGGCCAAATTGTGAGCCGAGCATCCGAATGTGTCAGCAGAAATGGAGACTCATCAGACCAGGCAATGTTTCTTCAATCTTCTATTGTCCAGTTTTGGTGAGCCTGTGTGAATTGTAGCCTCAGTTTCCTGTTCTTAGCTGACAGGAGCGGCACCCGGTGTGGTCTTCTGCTGCTGTAGCCCATCCGCCTCAAGGTTGGACGTGTTGTGTGTTCAGAGATGTTCTTCTGCAGACCTCGGTTGTAACGAGTGCTTATTTGAGTTACTGTTGCCTTTCTATCAGCTGGAACCAGTCTGGCCATTCTCCTCTGACCTCTGGCATCAACAAGGCATTTGCGCCCACAGAACTGCCGCTCACTGGAGATTTCCTCTTTGTCGGACCATTCTCTGTAAACCCTAGAGATGGTTGTGCGTGAAAATCCCAGTAGATCAGCAGTTTCTGAAATACTCAGATCAGCCCGTCTGGCAGCAACAACCATGCCACGTTCAGCGTCACTTAAATCCCCTTTCTTCCCCATTCTGATGCTCGCTTTGACCTGCAGCAGATCCTCTTGACCATGTCTACATGCCTAAATGCAGTGAGTTGCTGCCATGTGATTGGCTGATTAGAAATGTGCGTTAACAAGCAGTTGGACAGGTGTACCTAATAAAGTGGCCAGTGAGTGTACATGCACATAAACACACACACACACACTTTTACACAACAGACACATAAATACATATGAGCATGCACACACATACACACAAAAAGACAGACACATACAAATGTGCACACACACACACACCAACACTCACTCACATAAGCACACACACATACATATACGGTACATATATACACACGCACACAAAAACACACACACATGCACAAAGATTCACACACACAAATGTATGCACAACACACGCACACGCACAAACACACACTTTGAAGAATAACAGCAGATGTGATGAACACTCACCATCATTACAGAAGACACATCATTATAGACACAATCTGCTCCTGCCAACACACACACACACACACACACACACACACACACACACACACACACACACACACACACACACACTAGGTGTTTTTGTCTTGTGCTTCACATGTATTTCTCATCCTTTTCTCTGCATCTAAATGAACTGTGTTTCTCCTTAACCCTAGCGTGATATTGTGCTTGTGTTACTGTAAAACTCTTCATTATTCCTCAACACAAGGCTTTACATTATCCTCATCTAGGAAATGCTTCTTGACTTATGTGTTGATATTTGGAGCAGAACCGAGACACACACACACCGCAGTAATGGAGTCCTGTTGGGCAGCGCTGCTCTGAACAGCAGCTGATCTACAGGTTATTCTGCTGTTTCTCCTGTACAGATCATCAGTCAGATCTGCTGCTGTGGATCCTCAGTGTTTCTGCTGTACATCAGGTCTACACTACAGTTAATTATAGTGTCAGTCTCTGTGTGGTTTCCTGCTGTTTCCTGTTTTTCAGGAGTATCAGACACTTCTGAGAACTTCAGCTTAATATCAGAGCATTAATTCACACTGTGACACATAAATACAGAGCGCATCAGACACAGTGATGGTGTGACAGAGCTCAACGTTTCCGGCTTCATATATGAGGGGTGCGCGGTGCGAGAAATTCATCATTAATAAACACGCATGAATAAACTACCATATATATATATATATATAGCACAAAAACTGCTTTTTTAACTCAGTTTTATTTTTGTTTCTAATCCAAACATCTGAAAATTCTTAAAATCAGTCAGCATTTTCTAGACAAGTAATAAATATTGTGTAGTTTTCATCATTAATGAGTCAAAATGAACTGAGTTTTACTTTAAAACAAGCAGAATAATCTGACAATGGAGGAAGCAGAATAATTTAGTTTTTCCTTTAGACATAAGATTATTCATGATTGGCAGATTATTTTGCCCCACAACAGATCAATTACTGTAGTTGTCGTGTTACCATAGCAACTGTAAAATCATCACAACAGATCAATTACTGTAGTTGTTGTGTTACCATAGCTACTGTAGAATCACCACAGCAGATCAATTACTGTAGTTGTCGTGTTACCATAGCAACTGTAAAATCATCACAACAGATCAATTACTGTAGTTGTTGTGTTACCATAGCAACTGTAGAATCACCACAACATCAATTACTGTAGTTGTCATGTTACCATAGCAACTGTAGAATCACCACAACAGATCAATTACTGTAGTTGTTGTGTTACCATAGCAACTGTAGAATCACCACAACAGATCAATTACTGTAGTTGTTGTGTTACCATAGCAACTGTAGAATCACCACAACAGATCAATTACTGTAGTTGTCATGTTACCATAGCAACTGTAGAATCACCACAACAGATCAATTACTGTAGTTGTCATGTTACCATAGCAACTGTAGAATCACCACAACAGATCAATTACTGTAGTTGTTGTTACCATAGCAACTGTAAAATCGTCACAACAGATCAATTAATTCAATTCAATTCAACAAACACTGATGCTTGCTGTCAAACGGTACATTATTTAAGGACATTAGTTCTGACACAATTAGTTTATATTTATTTGTTGGTCAGTTATCTACTAGACAAAAAAAGAACAAATAACATCTGAGGTGAAGTGCTTCAAAACAAGTCCACTTCAGTGCCAAAACACCAACTGGACTGTCAAATAAAATAATAACCCAGCCTAAATTAAATGAAAGTGAAATATTGACAGTTTCAGAGAAGTTATTCAGCTGTTTTCACTGTTAATCAATAAAATGATCTATAGCGCCAGTCAATTACAATTGAACTTCTAACAGGCGTTTACAAACTATCCGCAGCAGTACGTGTTCTCATATTACCTCGGAAGAACAAACTCTGTTGGAGGTGTGAGAGAACTCAGAAACTGGTTGTGAGATTGGAGATGTCTGCTTATTTGTGCCAGTCTGTCAGATACATTATTAAAACACATTGAGTGGGTTAGCGGATCCACATGAGGAGGCTGCGCAGCTGCAGCTGGATTCATATTGTCCGATCAAAGAGACACAGGCTGGGCCTGGAGTTCCCCCAGCTCAGGTGTTGATAAGACTGCGGTCATGTGGGGGATCAATATTTGTCTCATTAGTTTTAGACCGTTTGGCAAATGTCTCGATTAAGTTTAGCTGTTTTAGCTGTTCTTTTACCTTGTTTTAAACAATAGTTATCTGAATGGTCATTTCAGGTATGCACATACGGCTGCCTGCACCACTGGGTTAAATTGAGTAAACTCACTGTGGACCACACACCGCTTGGATATCGATGTCATGTAAAATAAAGCTTACATTTAAAAATCTCCAAACATTTCTCTAAATTATTCTGATAAAAAATCAAATGAAAAAGCTTCAGCTTTAATTAGATACACATCTGCTCTGTTTTAATGGCTGTAACAGTATGAGCTGTTTGGCAGAGAAAAAATGGACTCGGGCCAAAGATTTTGATAAGCTGTTGGACACGGGCAGGGCTGCAGCCTGTGCGTCTCAGACCAGGGCTTAGATTTAAGGTCTGTGCAGGGCTCTATGTGTTACCAAAGTAACTGTAGAATCACCACAACAGATCAATTCAGGTACTTTTCCTGAAATAACAGGACGGTGTTTTACCATCAATTTCTAATGCAGGTGAACAACACCTGGAGATCAGCAGGACCTTCCCCAACCAAAAATCAGACTTCTGTACCTGATATTATATATTTCAATAGCTCATTTCACAGAGTAATACCAGCAAATATCTGTAAAATCAGCATAACACACAGACTAGTGTATATATATATATATTAGAACAGGTTCTGTTCACACATCATCTCTAAACGGGAATTGACTGCTAATTTCGTATATGTGAAAAGGCTAATATTTGCTCACTAGTTGCTGAAATATGCATCAGCAGGAAGTCAAATAAGGTCTGATTACCTGGAAAAGAGGAACAGAAAGCAGACGGTTTACTGTCCACCGGTGTGCCCAAGATTATTAAGGAGATGTCAAATCAGCTGAGAGCTGAGAATTACACAGAGTAATCTGAATCAAAATATGATTTACTGATGAATATCCCGTGATGAGGGAATTTCAGCTGTTTTAAATATGAGCATGAGGAAAGCTGGATTCTGATGATTCTGATGGTTATTTTTAAATAATCACACAGCGAAAGCAGTTCCGGCAGGTTTAGAGTGCATTATAGAGAAATAAGTCTGTAAGATAAGAGAAAATGAGCTGCAGTTTATTATAAGGTTTATGTAGCATAAAATACCACACCAATACACACAATATAGCTCTGCACACAGTTACACATGTGCAGAAAAGGCTTTTCAAGGTTAAAAGTTATTGGAAGAAAGATCAAGATCCCATAATGCAATTCAAAAGCAGAAATAAATGAGGAGAAAATAAAAAAATGATCAGAAAATACAGAAAACTGTGGAAAATATGGTCAATTATTTACAGTTCGGCATTATTTATTACAATTTTCTGCTCTTTTACAGACTTATTTCTATAGATATTATTTATATTCATTATATTACTATTTTAAAAGGTTAAAATGTCAATAAAGTCACTCTGTTAACCTGTTCATCATCAGCAGTGGACAGAGCAGAATGAAGAAATATGGCCAGTGTTCATCATCAAGAGATGTTGTTACAGCGCACATTAATGATCATATTTATGAAATCCAGCAAGATGAGGGTGTTGTTAATCTTCATGTGTTTTCAATCTGAGTTCATTAATATAAAGCTGGAACTAACTGTATTGTTCATCAGTTTTTATCTCCGTTTGTTCAGATGCTGAATCTACACTGTGGAGGAATACACAGTTTTGCGTAAAGGTCTTTTTAAAATTAATATATTGTAATCTTGAATGACTTTTAATAAGAAATAAAACTGAACTAAAGCTGTACTGATCGCTATTTATTAGAGAAAGTAATGTGCTATATTATTCTTGTGTATTTCTTCTCCGTCTCGGCGGGCTTAACGGGATCGTTCACACTAAAATGAAAACATACTCACTATTGACTCCCCATCAAGAGTTTCTTTCTTCTGTTGGACATTAAAGAAGATATTTTGAAGAATGTTGAAAACCTGTAATTATTGACTTGTACAGTATTTGTATTCCCTATTATGGACATCCCTCAGCATTCCTCAAAACATCTTCTTTAAACAGTAAACAGAGAGTAAATGTTCATGTGTTTGTGTTAATATGAGTGAACTGTTCCACTGTAGGTACAGTAGAGCGAGCAGAGCGGATCTGAACGACTGGAAAACAGCTTACCTTCATCTGCTGAACAGCGGGAGACAACCACCGAGCTCCAGTGTGTGTGTGTGTGTGTGTGTGTGTGTGTGTGGTGACGCCCCCCTCAGCGAACTGTCACTCACTTCCTGTGTGTGATGAACATCAGTCGTCCTCTGATGATGATCATCATCAAACACACAAACACACACAACATACAAACACACACAACATACACACACACACACACACTCAAAAAACCCTGCAGGAAGTGATCATTTCCTTTTGATCTATTTCCAAAACACACACACACACACACACACACACACCGTGCAGCTGAATTTCTGAAAGTGACTCTCATCTATTTTCAGATGTGGTGTGTGTGTGTGTGTGTGTGTGTGTGTGTGTGTGTGTGTGTGTGTGTGTGTGGGGAACAGCTATGCTCTGAGATATTTAGCTGATATTAAAATTAGACGACTCGTCACATTTAGAAAAGCAGGTTTAGTTTTACCTCCAGAAACCCCCCAGAACACTGGTGCTGTGTGTTCATTGCTGATATGTGAACGCCAGACTTTAAGCGTCTGTAAACTGCATGTCTTCATCTTATAAATGTTGTTAAAGCTCAACATCTGCTGTCTAATGCAGAAAAACCTGTTCATGCTTTCATGAGCTCTACATTAGATTACCGTCATGGGTTACTATCAGAGGGGGGTAGTAACGGATTACATTTACTTCTGTTGGCTAACGTCTACTGTTTGAGTTCATTTAAAGATGTGTACTCTTACTCAAGTAAATCATTAGAGATGAATCAGGACTCTTACTTCTCTACATTTGGCGGCGTTCGTCCATTACTGTCTAATGATAGTAAATGCGGTTCCGAGAAGGACGGGCACGCTGTCTGTGCAGTGAGTTTATCAGACTGGATCACCCACAGCCTCAAGTTCAGTCTGTTTCACTCCAGGATGTCAACAAGAATAGTTTGATAATGTGATGCACGCTGTATATCGAACTGACATCGCAACATATCCATGAGCTACAGCTCCAACCTGAAAACACACGTAGAGGAGAGCGTCAACATGATCCACATTTAAACTTCATTATGGGGTAACTAAAGAAACTGCAGTTTAATGGAAAAACTGATTAGCCCTGCACTTTTACACACTGTTCACCATTAAACATTATTGTTTAACATTTAAAAAATTATATATATATATATAGTATTATATCAGAATTATTAGCCCCCCCCCTTTTTCCCCAATTTGTGTTTATCAAAAATAAGATGATTTCAACACAACACATCTCTTCACCATGATGACAGCACATAATATTAGACTAGATATTCTTCAAGACACTAGTATTCAGCTTAAAGGCACATTTAAAGGCTTCACTAGGGTAATTCTGTAAGTTATAAGGTAATTCAGCAAATCAATAATGATGGTTTGTTCTGGACACAATCAAATAATATTGACCTTAAAAACATTAAAAACTGCTTTTATTTTAGCTGATCTAAAACAAGACTTTAACCAGAGAACAAAACCTTCCTCACTCTGTTAAACATCATCTGTCAAATATTTAAATATAATATTTAGAAATATTTATACAGGAGGGCGGATCATTTTGTCTAATATATATACACACACACATAAATACACACACACACACACACGAGAGAGAGACAGCAGAGATGCAGTTACTGCTTATTAACCGGGGAATACTAGATCTCCTTTAACTTCACTCATAGCCTAAGGCAGACTATACAAGTCCTTCTACATGAGACAGGCTTTCTTAATCTGACTTCTACTAATGTTTGAGCTGTTCATCCTACATTAGCTGACAGGAACAGTGGATACAGAGCTGTCGATTGACCATCATCTGCTGACGGAAACTCACACCAGAAAAACCACATGCAGTGTGTCTGTGTGTGTGTGTGTGAGAGAGAGAGTATCAAGATTATACAGTTACAAAACAAAGGATTCATGTGCAGCTATTCTTCATTAAAGACATCTTAAAATCAAGAAACAGCTGAAAGCCGTGATCAGGGAGGAAAGAGCCATGGGCGATGCAGAAGCACAACCAGCATACAACAGCGCCCTCACACGGCCAACATGCGCACTGCAGCGGAAACCTGTGACGGAGAGTGTGTGTGTGTCTGTGTGTGTGTGTGTGTGTGTGTGAGATCACAAACTGCTGCTCTGCTGATGAACAACACACACTTCTCCTGATGATTCAGCAGAACACACACACACACACACACACACACACGCACACACACACACACACACAGAGACGTGAGAAAACAGCTCAGCTCACTGAACCAGTAAACACAAATAAAGATGTCAGATAACCTGCTGTAGTTATCAGTCACACGATAACCTAACACACACACACACACACACACACATTTTTCTGTGTGAATTTGGCATGAAGAGGAAGTGGGGAGCAACTGAGGCTCTCAGCGTGTGCTTATTGCTCACATACACCATATAACAATATATTATTAATAATTGATCTGTGCACACACACACACACACACACACACACACACACACACACAGGAGTGGTGTGATAGTGTGTGTGTGTGTGAAACCTGCTCTAAAAACAATGATGGTTTCCTGCTTTGTGGAGGGCTTAACATGGGCCCGGTGAAACCACACACACACACACACACATATATATATATAAACCACTCTCTAAGGCAGCGCTACAGCTTTAATATAGAGATATATATGTACACAGGTCCCATGATGCATCTGTGCGGTCAGTCTGAGACACAAATGAAGGCAGGACCGCTGTGTTCAGGAATGCAGATTACGAGCTCTGGATCAGTTAATAATCAGTGAAACCCAAACCTGCATTGACCAGAACACTCTGAGGAATAAAGGCAGGAAATCCATCACTGCGGTGGTCCTGCTTCAGACGGTTCCCCTTTGTAGTGTACAGGTGGGCATTAGCACTGTTAGTTTAGCACTTGTGTACCTGTAAGATGCTGATGAGCATTGAACAGATCATTACAGTCTTCTGAGAAGGGTCCATTACGTCTGTCTGAGGTATTGGGTGTGGCTCACATACTCCACCACGCCCCCTTCAGCTGTCATCACTATGACATCAAACACATATGTTGAGCAGGAGGAGGAGTCTGTTATGTTTTAATAACTCTCCCCTTTCCCCCATCTCTCTGAATCAAATACCTACTTTACTACATCCAATCAGCTCGCAGTAGAAAAACAAGCCACGCCCACTGTTTACTCATTTAATGTTGTGTCTCTAAGAACTGCAGCACAGTATGATAATAAAGGGTGTTTTCAGACTTAATGCTCAATCATGGGATAGTGTGGAAGTGTGTCCTGACAAGACAAACAACAGCAGGAAAAGCACATCTTCCAGAGTCATCCTCACTGCACACATCAGCAACTACACACACACACACACACACACACACACACACACACACACACACACACACACACACACACACACACACACACGCTGTTATCTTTAAGGATGTTTTCTGAGACGTGTGGATCAAGAGAAATATGGTTTCAGAAAAACGTGCAATTCAATTTGAAAACAAGAGCACGTGTGTTTTACTGACCACATGAACAGATATTAGATCATATTTTCACAAAGACTTAATCTTGGTACATTTAACTAGAACACACATGAAAAACAGTGCGCTTGAAGCACACTAGAGTACAGCACTAGAATTAATCTGCTGTGGTGATTCTACAGTTGCTATGGTAACACAACAACTACAGTAACTGATCTGCTGCGGTGATTCTACAGTTGCTATGGTAACACAACTACAGTAATTGATCTGTTGCGGTGATTCTACAGTTGCTATGGTAACACAACTACAGTAATTGATCTGTTGCGGTGATTCTACAGTTGCTATGGTAACACAACTACCAGTAATTGATCTGTTGTGGTGATTCTACAGTTGCTATGGTAACACAACTACAGTAATTGATCTGTTGCGATGATTCTACAGTTGCTATGGTAACGCACCTACAGTAATTGATCTGTCGTGGTGATTCTACAGTTGCTATGGTAACACAACTACAGTAATTGATCTGTCGTGGTGATTCTACAGTTGCTATGGTAACGCAACTACAGTAATTGATCTGTTGCAGTGATTCTACAGTTGCTATGGTAACGCAACTACTGTGGTAATATAAACAAATGAGGCAGTACTGTAGTTTTCTACAGCTATAGTGTATATTATACTACAATACAGCACAGTTTACTGTAGTAACAGCTGGAGTACACTCCAGTATTTATCACAGTTGATCAGGTCTCTATAGTTAACACTACAGTATGCTGGAGCACTCATTAACTGAGTTGGAATACTCTCATTTCTACAGTAAAAGTCCCTTTACTATAGTATGGTTCAGAAACACTACAGTATGTTATACACCTGCCCCTCACTGAAGACTTGCTGCACTTTCACTACTGAAACAAAAGATAGCAGTTTAACAAACCAGGACACGTCCCCAACGGGAGATCTGGAGGAATTCTGTTTACAAGCGTATGGCCAGAATATTGATAATAAGGAACAGTTGGTACAGTTATACACACACACATACACAGACACACACACACACACACACACACACACACTCACGCCATTGGTAACAGGTTTCAGCTGTGAGTCTGAAACTGAATCAGCTCTTGGTCAGTGAGGGCTGTAAATCTGGAGCGACTGCTGGAAAAACATCCAACATCATCAGCTCCAACACAAGCAGACACTGTAGAGCTGCTCGATCACAGAGGACGAGAACACACACACCAGGAGAGAGAGAGAGAGAACCCATTCTGCTGAGGGAACACTAGATTAACACACACATACATACATAGAGATAAAAACTCTCAGATAGACAAACACACACGCATGAACAGAGATAAACACACACTGAGAGAACAGCAGTGCACAAATGTGTGTTCTCATGTTACAGTGCTGATGGTACACACACACACACACACACACACACACACACACACACACACGTCAGGAGAGAGATCACAGAAAACTGAGCTCAGAAACTCGGAGGTTATCCAGCGCTACATCACCACACAAATATGAGGAGAATCTACAACAATAACACACACACACACACACACACACACACACACACACACACACACACAGACTCTCTCACACAAAAACTCACTGTAAACACATACATCTCTCTCTCTCATACACACACACACACTAATTCACTGTAACACACTCAGAAACACACACACACACACACACACACACACACACACACACACACACACACTAAATAATAAACAGAGCCGCAGCAGAGCAGATCATAGCAAAAATATCTTTAATATTGAATCTTCCTTCATATAAAAGCTTTAATCACAGAAAGCAGAACAGAATGAGGACGTGCTGCGGTATATTACTGATATAGACACACACACATGCGCACACACTCACAGGATAATGGAGGATTTGACATGCATATAGACATACATCATGTTCAACCGTTCAGAAACTCTTTAACACTCCACAGCCTGATCTCTGAGTGGAAAACAGGACACACACACACACACACACACACACGCACGCACGCACGCACGCACGCACGCACGCACACACCTCCATTACAGCTCCACAGCATCTTTAACTCAAGATACTCTTAGACAGACATGCTAAATGAATTATTCTGACTAGATATATTTCTGAAGGGAATCAGACAAATACTAACGCTTCAGGTTTATCTTTATTATTCATAGCAGAAGCTCTTAAAGGCACGGTTCACCCCAAAATAAATCATTTACTCCCCTTTCACTTGTTTTTTCTTCTGCTGAACACAAATGAAGAGAAACTGAAAAGATCCTGAACACTGGAGGCCACTCACTTACATTATAGTAGATTCTCCAACTGTGAAAGTCAATTAGTTTTCAACATTCTTCTAAATATCTTCATTTGTGTTCAACTCAAACAGATTAGGAAGATCTTAGAGGAGCAAACGTTGGTTTAATGATGTCGATTTGCATCAGAAGTGAAAATAAGAGAAGATAACTCTTCATAGTCTGTCAGGAAACTATAATGCGCTCTATTTTTAGGGCTGGAGCTTTAAGGCAGTACAAGAGTGTGTGTGTGCTGTATAAAGTCATTTTAAGGGTCAGTTCACCCACACATTCATATTCTGTCAGTAATTATTCTCCCTCATGATCAATGCTGAGAGCTTCATTCATCTTCAGAAACAGATATTTTAGATGAAATCCTGGAGCTCTTCATCCCCTAGAGACAGCAAGGGTCCTGAGACTTTAGAAGTCTAGAAAACATCCTGAACAGATAAAAGAACAGAATGTACATGTTTGGTGAACTAACCCTTTAAAGGGACGCTCCACTATTAAGTAAACAGAGTAATGGTACCGCTCTCCAAAAGTTAAGTTGAGTTCTAGCATTGTTTAATCCACTCAGACAATCTCCAAATCTGCAGGAGCACTTTTAGCTTAGCTTAGCATAAATCATTGAATCGGATTAGACCGTTAGCATCTCACTCTAAAATCATTAATAAGTTTAGATAGTGGTCCTGTTTAAAGCTTGATGTTTTTCTTGGTTTCCTCATGTACGCAGGCTAACAGGAAATTAAACCTTGATATTTTCTCTGTGTAATAATCAAGGAACTTTGTTGCCTTACCACAGCTGCAGCCAACACAGTGAGTAAGATGCTAATGGTCTAATCCGTTTGAATTATTTATGCTAAGCTAAAAGTGTCCAAAGATCACCTGAATGAATTCAAAACTGGTAAATCTCCCTGTTTAACTCTGGTACTGTTTATATTTCCAAATAAACAGAGCAGTATTCCTTTAAACCCAAACACACACAGACGTTCCAGTTGTCCCGCTCATGGTGTTCCAGTTATTCAGGAGATAATTCTGACTACATGTCTCACTTCCAGTCAAACGTCCTGCCGACCAGCTCAAAGAACTTCCGGTTGGGTTCGTGAAAAAAGTCATGGAGTTTGTGCAGGATCTGTGGTGAAACCTGCGGGTGTTTGCGTCCTTTAGAGCGGTGCAGACACCGCTGCCGCTGCCCGTCGCGCAGACAGAAGAAGCCTTTAGTTTGGTTAAAGTAGAAGTTGTGTTGGCTAATCTGCGGCTCCAGCTCCAGGAACGCCTCCACCTTCTGCATCTCCGCTAGTGGCTCTCGGATGAGCACGTCTCCGTCCACCAGGTGGAAGCTGGTGATGGGGAACGCCTGGAGCCAGCGCTGCATGTGTGTGTGGTACAGGCTGCGGTTCAGCGGTTTGTAGTCCAGGTTGAGCTCTCCGTTTCGCATCAGAAGCTTTTCGAGGGGTTGCGGACGCTTGTGTTTCTCCAGTCGGTTGTGGTAGACTTGTGTGTAGTCGGACAGCAGGCGTTCGGTGGGCTCGCGTACGATTAGCAGCAGCCGAGCGTCAGGTTTTGCTAACCGGATGCGCTCTGGGACACCTCTGGAGGTGAAGTACGCGGGTGTTTTTTCCACCGTTAGCTGACCCGGCTGCGTTTCCGGCATCTGATCCACGTACCAATCCAGGCCACGCTCATAGTGACTGTCCCAATCGAAGAAGTGCACTTCATTCTGGGCGGCGGCGATGCTAGTGTGCAGACTCAACATCTGGATGAGGGCGCGGGTGCCGGCCTTCCTCACACCGATGATGATGATGTCAGGCAGGCGGCGAGTATTAGTGTGGGGTATTAGCGCAGCATCAGGCGGAGAGATGACGTCAGACACCAGAACAGAGGATTGAGTGGAAAAACACAGAAGAAGAGCCAAGACCAGAGCCATTGGAGAGAGCAGACACACATCCAGCCTGAGCGCAAACACACACACGCTTTACACGCCTCTGAAACACACACACACACACATAGAGCATATTGACATGTCAACAACACCAACACCCATAACACAGGGCTGAACTCTGAGCAACACAACACACATTGAACAGAACTGTTGGTCAGAACATGATATTCTGGAGGAAACTTTACAGCCATCAAGGCATACAGCAGTAAACAAAATACCATAGTGAATACTGTGGTGTTGGTCAACTGTTCTGGGGTGTTTCCCAAACAACGATGTAACTCTCAGCTGAACTATCATAGTACCATACACCGTTTGGGGAAAGAAAGATGTAGTGACGAGTGTTTCCCAAAACCCGTTTGAACCACGTCATTGATAATGCAAAACCTCCATAATGATGCTCTAAACCGCGTGGGAACAACTTCTTTAGAGAGGAACTTCATGATTTCTTTTTACAAATATATTGATTTAGCCAGACACACCTTAATAAACAATGCAAGATTAGTTTTGGTAAAAATATGCACTCATTTTCTATATTAATTAAAATACAGTATATGTCAATGGCACATACAGAGCCTGTGTTTCCTTCACAAATATTATTAAAAACATAAAATCCCTTACAAAAGCTGACACGCATTCTAATATCATATATTAATCATATAAATCAATAATTAATGAGGTGATTTATTAAGAAATTAAATGCATTATTTATCAGGAAATGAAAAAAAATCCTACTTTAATAATAATAATAATAATAATAATAATAATATTAGTGATGATGATTAAGTAGGATATTGCTTATTTATTTTGTTGAAAATTCTACTTTTACAGTTTGACATGTGCAAACCACTGCAGAACTGTTCTACCCAGCAGGCCCATGTCATATACAGTACAGATACTTCCTAAATAACCTACTATAAATTACAAGCATTAGTGTATGCTGTGTGTTTTGGTCTCACAAGCTTTGGAGACGTTACGTAAATTCCGCTTTCGTCATGAGCCACAGCTGTGTTCAAAATAACATCAATGTTTTCAAAGTGCACTGCGAAGGGAGCGAAATAGTCAACATGAAGATCGCTAAAGCTGAACTGTAATAACAGTTTAACAGCAAAATTACACCTGAGAGAGATGAGCTTAATGCTTTTTAAAAATAATTCCACGTTTAAATGTTCTAAACGAATAGGGCATAGGGGGGATAACTGGGAATAGAACACAGCTAGGAACTCTGTTTCTAACAACAGCACCAGAGGTGTAGCTGCAAGCACAGAAGTCTGCCACGCAGTTTGTGAATGTTCGTTGGAATGACGGATTTGGGAAACGCCAAATCAACAAACGACAGAACTTGACACCTTAGTTGGCTAACGATGGTTTTGGGAAACGCAGCCCTGTTGAAGAGTAGTGTAATGAATCTGCTGTGGTGATTCTACATATGCTATAGTAACACAACTATAGTAATATAAATAAATACTGTACAACTATAGGATATATTATACTACAATACACCACAGTAAAACCTAAAGTATACTTTATTAGTTCATGGATCAGTTCACTATTGAGGTAAAGTTGGTTTTATATTTGAACATTCACTCAGTGACAACATGTGACACCCTCCCTATATTGTTTACCATGATACTGTGAATATTTGCCCTGAAATAACATGTTAGTATGACTTGAAAACTATTTTAACTCTATTTAACTGGTGTCTTTTATTTAACCGGGAACAATGTTGTACTTTGATAGTCATTTGCTGCTATTATGAATTCCTAATTTTGAATTAGCAAAAAAAAAAAATACTTGATTAAAATTATATTAATCTATACAGAGGAAGCTTGAATATAAGAATATAAAACCAACTTTAGCTCAATCAGTTGACTATAGTCAATATTAACTATAAAACACTTTACTACAGAAGATGCTTCATAAACACTACAGTATTTTAAATACTTTACAACATCTGTCAGCAGATAAAGTGTGGAGAAACTGTTGATAAATGTCAATAACACACTCACCGAGCTGAAGATGTAAAGACAGTACACTCCTCTGCTCTTCAGCTGTTTTAACTCGACTCTTTAGTATTTAATGAGTGTTAATTAAGCATTGAAAGCGAAAGCAGAGGGGTGTACAGGTCACCTGCTGACACTACACGCGCGCTTTGTGTTTTAATCAGATCAAAGTGTTCGGCTCATGAACGCGGACCTCTGAGAGAACAGTCTTACCTGCAGATCGAGTCCATGATGAGAAGCGTGTTTTGAGGAACAGAGATCAACCATCAGCTCTCACACACACTAAAACACACAACAGAGAAAGTTTCCTCACGTGCACGCGCGCCCGGGGCTCCCGCAAACGCTCATAAACGCGCCGCGCCCGCGCCACCGTCACACTTACGAACCCGCCCTCTTCCGGTGACTTCACCGCGCCCCGCCCAATGGCGCTCAAACACCGAGTGTGAACGGAGTTTTATTATTGTTATTACCGTGAAGAGACGCGTTTGACTCTATAGCAGCTTTTAAAACCTGCGTGTTCTCTTAGCTGAACTCTGCTGTAAATCACACCGCAGTATTGCTGAATCATATTTAATAATCAGTGTAAACATGTGATGGGATGAGATCAAGTTTTAAATATGATCATTTCATTATAAAAGATGATAAAGCAATAAATGCAATAACACATATGTGTAATAATTAAAAACTAAACTGACCTGAAATGATGGTCTATTACACTAATGAAACGCTGTAGTGTTTTCAGACCAGTTTATTATACTGTACTCAGTGGTGGAAAGAATACAAAAGAGTCCTACTCCTGTAAAAATACCTTTACTTGCCTAAAAATGTAGAGCAGGAGAGTAAACGTATGTGCTGTAAATATTACTCAGTATGAGGAAAAGTAGAGCTTTCAACAGTACTGGAGCGTAGTGAGTAGTAGGATTCTGACGGTATGATAACCTTGGAGAAAAAGATCACGGTCTCATGGTTTCACAGTATTGTGCTCACTGCTGTAAAATCTCTTCTTTTTAAAGGTCTGGGTAAAACACAACTACTTTTCCTCTTTGAACACAACAGATTTTATTTTGAGAAATATTTATGATAGTTTGCAGCAGTAAACACGCCAGGCTAAATGAATTATTGACTCCTGCTGTCTTCATTTGTTTTTTTTTTACAATTTAAAATGGCATCTTTTCTACTGGAGATAAAAACAAACAAACAAAAATGGTAAATAAAAGATTGTCCACATATCTTAGGAACTTTATTGCAGATAATTTTGACAGTTTTAAAACCTTAACTTTTCCAAACCACGCTGATTATGGTTCCATGCCTGATGAAATGGTGAGCAGTATTACTCTGTAAAAAGCTGATGGGTTTACATGTCATTTGTGGGTGTGTGTAAACGTAACGTTCTGTAGTGTGTTTAGTTATTGTCCAGCAGGCACAGGACATCATAAGATTAAAATTAATATTAGGTTAGATTTAGGTTGTGACGTCAGGTGGCCAGAATTCAATGTCTAGTCAGCGTCTAAGCACAACATTATTTTGATGTCCAATAACAACGAATTACGTGGATATTTGGTTGATTTTAGGTTGGAAAGTGACCAAAATCCAACATTGAGTCAACATCTTAAACAAACGTCATATTGACGTCAAATACTGACATTTATTCATCAGGTACGGCAACTAAAATCCAACGTCTGATAGACGTCATAGTGGTAACGTCCACACAACATCAAGCTGTAACATATTAGACGTTGATATTTGGTTGATTTTAGGTTGGACATTGACGTCAGCCTGACGATAGGTTCTAATGTCAACTAGATTTTCATTTCCACTGGGACGACACTGGGGGATAACGTCAATCTGATGTCATGTTGACCTCTTGTGCCTGCTGGCTGCTTAAGACCATTTGGGTCATCATACAGTAAACATCCGTCATCTTCTCATCAGGGACATCATCTGAACAGTCTCTGGGTCAATGCGTGTACAGATGTTTTGGGCATCTTCTTGAACTCTTTTACGGTTTGCTGCATTTATAAAGCTCCATGTCTTAAGGCTGTTCAGTATGATGTAATTCACTTTCTCTGTGTGGTTTGATACAGGAATCACAGGGCTGACTCTTCTAATCCCCATAGACAGGAAAAAATATAGTGTGGTGTGGTACTGTGGTGTGTTGTAGTATAACACAGGTGTCAAAGCCAGTTCCTGGAGAGCCACAGCTCTGCAGTTCAGCTCTAACCCCAGTTAAACACACCTGATCAGACTGAGTCCTTCAGTGTTGTTTGAAACACACAGGTGAGTGTGTTGAAGCAGGGCTAAACTGTGCAGAGCTGCGGCCCTCCAGGAACTGGATTTAACACCTGTGTAGTATAATATACTCTACATATGTAGAAAACTACAGTACTGGCTCATTTGTTTATATTGTTATTACTATAGCAACAACAGATTCACTACGACAGATTAATTACAGCTGTGTTCCATAATGAGGATGAAAAACACTCTAATTACTACAGTACTGTTTCATTTGGGAAGTTAGCATGAAGTGGTTCAAAGGGCACCTGTTATGCAAAACTCAGGGTGTAACCCCAGTTGTGTGTGTGTGTGTGTGTCAGCAGTGTGTGAGTATCTCCAGCAGACTCTGATGCTCAACAGTAATGAAGTGTGTTTGATCTAATCAGACTTGATGCTGAATCACTTTGATTGACATTCTCCCTTTATACGTGTCATCAGAGGGAGAAAGCCCCGCCCACTAGTGCCCATCTCTCCATCTCATTAGCATAAACAGCAGCCCTGAGTGAGAAGCAGCCGTCTGTCCATTAGCCATTAGAGTGTTTGAGCTGCTGAAGATAATGTCAGCATAGACTAAGAGGATTCTAGATGTGGAGTTCTAGATGAACAGAGACAGGAGCGACATAGACTGACAGAAGACTGAAGCACACACTCACACTGAAGCACACATGCACACCTGACCAGCACTGACAACACACACACTGCTGTTTTACATCTGTAGCTCCGCCCTATATTTAAATCTCATTTGAATTTAAAGCGACAGTCACCAAAACACCGTAACTAGGATCAAAGCCTGAAAGGGTCAGTTTCAGAGAGACACACACACACACACACACACACACACACACACTCGGGAGACTGCAGAGATCTCCTTTAATCCCTCAAAATACTGACTGTATAATAGCGCCTGACTGACAGAAACTCAAGCAATCCCAGTGTTTCTGCTGTTTATTATCCTGTCAGCGGCACACAATGACTGACCCTGAAGTGTGTTTGAGTTGGAGATAATGGCTTTATTATCATGAGTGTTTAAGCTGCGGAAACGGCCGCTGTATCTGAGTGATGAATGGAGTTTACATGTGAAGCTGAGCCAGATCTGCAGCTCTGCGTCTCTGAACACACGGAACATTCGGGGCGTTCGGGGTTCAGGAACACTGGCAGGAAGAGTCTGAACACGGAGCACATTTCCTGAAGAGACCCACTGAACGGACACACACACTACACAGGCTGAGGTCAGGCAGTTCAGCAGACACACACACACACACACATACACACTGCATATACATAAATATATGTGCGCACACACATATATGCTACAAATACACACACACACACACAAATACATAAATATATGCGCACACAAACACAGACACACAGATAAATATATGTACACACACAGTGTGAGTATGTATGTGTGTGTGTCTGACGAACCACCTGACCTCAGCCAGTGGAGTGTGTGTCCATTCAGTGCACACACACACACCCATACACAGATAAATATATGCACGCGCACACACATATACAGTTATACACTCACACTATACACATGCACTCTGACATACAGACACACACATACAGATATATATATATATAGCACACATACTCACAGATAAATATATGCACGCACACGCACACACAAACAAATATAGATATATGAATATCTTTGTTCACTCACTCACACACACACACACACACACACACACACACACACACACACACACACACACAAATGATGATGGCGGAGCAGAATACCTGTTAAAGCTGCAGCGTGTTCAAACAGGGCAGAAATATGAGTGTGTGACAGCGGTTACACACACCTCACACAAAACATCTGCACTCCTCAAGATGCTGGGTTGTTTTACATAACCAAACATTGGGTCAAATATGGACAAAGTCAACCACTGGGTTAAATAAAGTAAATTTTATAAATGGACAGCGTTTGGTTCTGTCTGACAGTGAGTTTCCCAGCAGAATCATCTGACCATGAGGAAAGAGAAATCAGCTCCTGCTTCCTTTTGGCCCCGTTGGTGTTATGAAGCGGACAGGAGACAGAGGTAAGGAAACGTTAGGGTGTTTATTAAATGACAACAAGGAGCACATGAAGGATAGCCAGGAGGATCAGGAATGATGTTGGGGTCTTTTCCTCCGTGGCTGGGTAACAGGAATACACGAGGATGGACAGCACACACCAGATACAGCTGACAGAGGATGACACAGACTTGGAAGGACTGGAAGACAGGACGATTCGGGAGGACCAGGAAGACTAGGAGGAATACAAAGAGAACAGGTAAGTAAATCGTTTGTTTTAGCTGAGGATGACTACGCTGAGTGGTCGCTCAGTTGTCCGCTTTCGTCGAGACGAGCCCGGACAATGAGCGACTGGAGTGCTGTGCTTTTATCTGGTGCTCGTGAATGTGATGCAGCTGTGTGCTCATTAGAAGTCAGGTGATGGTGATCTTCGTGAGTGGGGGTCGTGAGAGCCTGACCAATCCATGACAGTACCCCCCTCCCCAGGGCCCGCTCCTGAGGGCCGACACCTCCGACGCCGTGGTGGTCTCCCTCTGCCTCTAGGCGCTGGGAACTCAGGGTGGCTCTCATGAAACTCCACCATGAGACTAGGATCGAGAATATCAGCTCTGGGAACCCATGTCCTTTCTTCGGGGCCGTACCCTTCCCAGTCCACCAGGTACTCCAACTGGCCACCACGACGTCGGGAACGCAAGATCTCCTTCACTGCGTAGACGGCTCCTTCTTCTAGGAGCAGTGGAGGAGGGGGTTCCTCTTCGTGGTCAGGCTCTGTGGAGGGAAGAACAGGATCGTGATAGGGTTTCAGGAGTGATACGTGGAATGTAGGGTGAATACGGTAGTGAGAGGGTAATTGTAGTTTGTAGGTGACGGGGTTAACCTGTTCCACGATGGTGAAGGGACCAACAAATCGGGGACTTAACTTGCGAGAGGGCAGTCGCATGCGTATGTCCCGGGTGGATAGCCACACCTTTTGTCCGGGTGTGTATCTGGGTTCTTCAGACCTTCTCCTATCGGCGGTTACCTTGCTTCGACGGACTGCCCTCTGCAGATGTTGATGAGCCTCGTCCCAGACTCTCTCGCTCTCCCCGGAACCAGTGATCCACTGCGGGGACATCAGATGGTTCGCCATCCCAGGGAAAGAGCGGTGGTTGGAAGCCCAGGACGCACTGGAATGGCGTGAGTCCGGTGGAGGGTTGCCGCAGTGAATTTTGGGCATATTCTGCCCAGCCCAAATACTGGCTCCAGGAGTTCTGGTGACCACTGCAGAAGGTCCTCAGGAACCGTCCCACCTCCTGAATCTTCCTCTCTGTCTGCCCGTTGGTTTGGGGATGATATCCAGAAGAGAGGCTGACGGCCACACCTAGGAGCTTGAAGAAGGCTTTCCATAGACGTGAGATGAACTGTGGACCTCTGTCCGACACAATATCTTCTGGAATACCAAATGACCTGAAGACTTGATTAAAGATATTGTCGGCAGTTTCAAAGGCTGTGGGAAGACCTTTCAGAGGGATTAGTTTGACAAACTTTGAGAATCTATCTACTATGACTAGAATACAGGTATTACCTTCTGACGAAGGGAGGTCAGTGATAAAGTCCACTCCTAGGTGTGACCAGGGACGGTTCGGAATCGGCAAGGGATGGAGCTTTCCAGCGGGTAGATGACGTGGGCTCTTGGATTGGGCACAGTCCTTACAGCCCTGAACATATTGCCTCACATCCCTTGCCATGTTTGGCCACCAGAATCGTTGGGATACTAGCGAGAGAGTATTGTTGATCCCTGGATGTCCAGTGCCTAGCGAGGTATGTAAGGAGTGGATCAGATCTACCCGGTGTTCAGGTGGTATGAACTGCCGATGAGGAGGGCATCCCGGCGGAGCAGGGGCTTCCGGAGTGGCAACGACTGGAGGAGCGTTCCAGGTGATCGGACAAATGGAGATGTGTTCGGGAAGAATCTTCGTTGGGAGTTCCTTCATGATCGTGATGCTCGTGTAAACGAGAGAGAGCGTCTGCTCTTAGATTCTTGGGTCCTGGACGATAGGAAATGGAGAAATCAAAACGTGAGAAGAAAAGTGACCATCTGGCTTGACGTGGACATAGTCTCTTGGCCTCTTTGATGTATTGGAGGTTTTTGTGATCTGTGATCACCTGGAACGGATGTTGGCTCCCTCCAACCAGTGACGCCACTCCTCCAAGGCTAGCTTGATTGCTAGAAGCTCCCTGTCTCCTATGCTGTAATTCTGCTCCGCCGGGCTCAACTTCCGAGAGAAATAGGCACAGGGATGCAGTCGGGGCGGTGTATCATGATGTTGAGATAATACTGCCCCGACGCCGGTGGTGGATTGCGTCCACTTCCACCACGAAAGGAAGATTTGGGTCAGGATGAGTCAGGAGTGGGGCCCTTGTGAACTCCTTCTTAAGAAGGCGGAAGGCTGCGGCTGCTTCTTTGGTCCACTCCAGTCCTTTGGGTTTACCCTTGAGGAGATTAGTGAGAGGTGATGTAATCCTGCTGTAGTCCTTGATAAACCGTCTATAAAAGTTAGCAAACCCAAGAAACCTCTGGAGCTCCTTAATGGAAGTGGGTTCTGACCAGGATAGAACAGCCTCAATTTTCTTCCCATCCATACGTATACCGGTTTGGTCAATGATGTATCCCAAGAAATGAATCGACTTCTGGTGGAATGAGCATTTCTCCGCTTTGAGGTAGAGGTGATGTTCTCTCAATGTGTGTAGGACCTCCGCAACGTGTTGGCGATGTTCGGCCTCACTCCGGGAGTAAATGAGGATGTCATCTATGTACACTATTACACAGTGGTGAAGAAACTCCCGGAGGACTTCATGAATGAAGTTTTGGAATACGGAGGGGGCGTTGACCAGACCGTAAGGCATGACCTCATATTCATAGTGGCCAGTAGGGGTCACGAATGCTGTCTTCCATTGGTCCCCCTCACGTATTCTTATCAGATTATACGCGCTGCGGAGGTCCAATTTAGTGAAGACTTTAGCTTCTCGGAGCTGTTCCAAAGCGGCTGGTACCAGAGGAAGGGGATATCGGTATTTTACTGTACCGTTATTTAGGACCCTGTAGTCGATGCATGGACGCAGCCCTCCGTCCTTCTTGGCCACAAAGAAGAAGCTTGAGGCGGCTGGTGATTTTGAGTGACGTATGTACCCCTGACTCAGAGCTTCCCTTATGTAATCTTCCATTGCCTGATTCTCTGGAAGCGAGAGCGGGTAGATCCTACCTCTTGGCAACTGGGCATCTGGAACTAGGTCGATCGCGCAGTCCCATGGCCGATGCGGCGGTAGCTGGGAAGCTCTCTTGGGGCAGAAGACATCATGAAAGGAGCTGTACTCCTTAGGAATGTGGATAGACTGCTTCTCAGGAGGGCTCTCGACCGATGTTGCAAACAAAGAAATGGGGTTCCGACCTTGAAGAGGGAGATTTGGAAAACAGGCAGGTGTACATCCAGATCCCCATTTCTTTATCTCTCCTGTGCCCCAAGAGATGATGGGATCGTGCTTCACCAGCCACGGGCGCCCTAGAATGATGTCCATATTTGCACCCTCCAGAACCAGAAATTGAATCCTCTCTTGATGTAACAACCCCACTTGAAGAAGGATGTCTTCGCATTGTCGATGGATACGGGTCGAAGATCGAGTGCACTGGGTTATCGGTTGTATCTGGTATATATGCGAGGACGCCTCAGTACGGAGGTGGAGTTGACGACAGAGGGATTGGGAGATGAAGTTCCCTGCTGACCCGGAGTCGATGAGGGCTGTGACAAGGAGAGAAATAGAGGCAGTAGTTATTTGTACGGTGGTAGTAAGTGGTTTACATTGTTCAATATTCGTACTGAATACACTCACTGAAGTCCGAATGGGACGAAGGGGACACTCCATACGGGTGTGTCCACTGACACCGCAGTATAGACACAGACCCCGGGTCAGCCTCCTCTGTCGTTCCGCTGATGTCAGTCTTCCAGACTCTATTATCATGGGTTCTGGTTCTGGAGAGGCTGTTGACTCAGGCGATTGGAGGAGTGCAGACGAGGGGGTGATGGTGTCCTGTTGATAGGAACGGAGACGATCGGAACATCGGAGAGAATGTTGGATGAATCTCTCCAGACCCATTGTATCATCTAATGTGGCCAGTTGGATTCGGAGAGTGGGTTCCAAGCCGAGCCGGTACGTGGTCAACAACGATCTCTCATTCCATCCACTTGCAGCTGCTAGAGTGCGAAACCGGAGAGCATATTCCTGTGTAGATAGAGTACCTTGCTTTAGATGATACAGCTGCTCTCCAG
>NC_079448.1:364041-366541 GCF_903798145.1 Danio aesculapii
TCCGCCGTGGCGACCCCAGATTACTAAGCTGAAGGAAAATAAATGAATGAATTGTGTATATATGTCACGGTGGCTCAGTGGTTAGCACTGTCACCTCACAGCAAGAAGGTTGCTGGTTCCAGTCCTGGCTGGGTCAGTTGGTGTTTCTGTGTGGAGTTTGCATGTTCTCCCCGTGTTGGTGTGGGTTTCCTCCGGGTGCTCCGGTTTCCCACACAGTCCAAACACATGCGCTATAGGGGAACTGATCAACTAAACTGGCCGTAGTGTATGAGTGTGTGAATGAGTGTGTATGGGTGTTTCCCAGTACTGGGTTGCAGCTGGAAGGGCATTCGCTGTGTAAAACATATGCTGGAATAGTTGGTGGTTCATTCCGCTGTGGAGACCCCTGATGAATACAGGGAGTAAGCTGAAGGAGAATGAATGAATGAATTCTGACTGTTCTCAGCTGTGAGGCTGAACATCCTCATGAACAGTCCAGTGTGTTGCGTTGGCTGATGTAGTTTGCGGCACTGTCCAGCAGAGGGCAGACTCAGCCCAATAAACCAGCAGTTCTGCATTAAAGGGTCAGTTCACACAATCATGTCAATTCTGTCATCACTCACTCGACTTCCACACATAACAAAACTGTTTTTTCTGTTGAACACAAAAGAAGATACTTTGAAGAATCTTCTATCAAAGATAGGGGATTAGTGTGTGTGTTTAAGTGTGTGTTTGCACAGCTACAGTATAAGTGTGTGTATGTGTGTACAATTTAAGTGTGTGTATGTTTAAGTGTATTTGTGTGTATATAATTGTGTGTGTGTGTGTGTGTGTGCATAAGTGTGTGTCAATATAAGTGTGTATGTGTGTGCATATATGTGTGTGTGTGTGTGTGTGTGAATAAGTGTGTATGTGTGTGAATAAGTGTATATATATGTGTGTGTGTGTGTGTGTGTGTGCGTGCGTGCGTGTGTCTGAATATGTGTGTGTATAAGTGTATATATGTGTGTGTGAATATGTGTGTATAAGTGTGTGTGTGAATGTGTATATGTGTGTGTGAATATGTGTGTGTATAAGTGTGTATGTGTGTGTATAAGTGTGTGTGTGTGTGTGTGTGTGTAAATATGCGTGTCTATAAGTGTGTATATGTGTGTATAAGTGTGTGTGTGAATACATGTGTGTGTGTAAAAGTGTGTATGTGTGTGTATAAGTGCGTGTATAATTGTATGTTAATATGTGTGAGTGTTTGAACAAGTGTGTGTGTGTCTATGTGTATAAGTGTGTATGTATGTGTGTGTGTGTGTGTGTGCTTCTGCTCTTCTGCTCTGAGACTCTCAGGATTAATGTTCGCTCTGCTTGTCCTCTGTTTTGCTTTGAGACGGATCGTTACGATGCTGTGAATCTGTCAGCGACTACAGACACGTGCTGCTAACATGATTATCACACACACACACACACACACACACACACACACACACACACTGCATCTTTGTCTATAGGGTCTGTGCTGATCATCTCATAACAAACACCACAATCATTGACTACCTGAATCATATATGTGTATGTGTATAAGTGTGTTTGTGTGTGTGCGTGTGTGTGAGTGTGCGTTTGTATGTGTGGATATGTGTGTATAAGTGTGTGTATGTGTACAAATGTGTTTGTGTGTGTGTGTTCTTAAGTGTCTATGAATAAGTGTGTGTATGTGTGTGTGTGTGTGTGTGAATAAGTTTGTGCGTATAAGTTTGTGTACAGTATAAGTGTGTGTACAGTATAAGTTAGTGTGTAAGTGTGTGTGAATAAGTGTGTGTGTATAAGTGTGTGTGATTAAGTGTGTGTGAGTGTGTATAAATGTGTGTGTGAATAAGTGTGTGTGAATAAGTGTGTGTGAATAAGTGTGTGTGAGTGTGTATAAATGTGTGTGTGTTCCCAGAAACAGATTACCAGACTAAACAAGGATCAGGTGAGCACAATCATTGACTGTACCCTCATTCCCTGTTCCCTACATTAACTCTAGTGCACTTACAGGGGTGAATGAAAGTGAGTGAGTGAATTCTTGTGATCGGATGCAAAAATTCCTTCAGCACGCTAACTCTCTCAGTGCATTATGGGTATTCTCTAGCTACTGAGTGTGTATCGGTTGTACACTCATTATTGGGGTGATTGAGTGCACTTCATGTTTTCTGTCACCACTACAAATGGCAGCTCCCTCAAAAGTGCACCATTAAGAGTATAGGGGTGATTTACAATACAGGCATTGAGAGCTGCGGACAGAGGGGATTGTGGGAAGTGAAGTGCTTCACAGCAGGAATGCCTACTAGTGTCCATGATGGGGAAATGTGAGGTGGGTGAACTTTCCCTTCTCTCTCTTCTCTCTCTCTTTCTCTCTCTCTCTCTCTCGCTCTCTCTCTCTCTCTCTCTCTCTCTCGATCTCGTCTTCCTCCAAACACTGTGATTCCCCGCTGTGTGTGTTTAGTCTCTGCTCACACTCACGAATGGATCGTCTCTGTTTTTCCTTCAACAC
>NC_079448.1:391541-399041 GCF_903798145.1 Danio aesculapii
CCATAGCAACTGTAGAATCACCACAGCAGATTAATTACTATAGTTGTCGTGTTACCATAGCGACTGTAGAATCACCACAGCAGATTAATTACTATAGTTGTCGTGTTACCATAGCGACTGTAGAATCACCACAGCAGATCAATTACTATAGTTGTCGTGTTACCATAGCAACTGTAGAACCAGCACAACAGATCAATTACTATAGTTGTCGTGTTACCATAGCAACTGTAGAACCAGCACAACAGATTAATTCAAGTGTTTTACTATACTATAGTTTAACAACACTACAGTATTTACTATATGTTACTATAGTATTTTGTTCATGGTGGCAGATGTTTTCCATCCAACTGAAAATGCTTTTAAAAACTCAGCTACTGGTATGGATCATCATTTATTACAGCAATAGTTCTGTCCTCTTGTACTCACCCGCACGCACATCACTCCAAACCTGCATGACTTTCTTTCTTTTCAGTGTTTTTTTTTTTACCTGTACAATGGATGTCAGTGTTTTGTGTTCCACTGGTGAGAGGAAGTCAGTCATACAGGTTTGGGATGACATGAGGGCAAGCTAAGGACACCATTTTCAATCTTTAAAAAACCCCAAAACTTTTATTTAAGCAACATTTTAAACTGATTTAAACTTGGTGTTTTACTTTATGGAATGTTACGCTAAAGTTTTAATAATGTTGTACTGATGTTAAGAAGAAAAGGAATACCAATAGATTTCATGACCTGAAGTAAATCCTAATTTGAGTTGCTTTTCACAAACTAAATAAGCTAAAATGTGAAGGCAATGCTATGAACGTTCATTTAATAATTAAGAGATATTTCAGCAAAACCTGATCATTTAGCCTATTTTGAAGAACATCTGTGTATTTTTCAGCCAATGGGTCTAGAGTGATCTACTTGAGTAAGTCATGATTGTTTGGAAGAAAATAATTTTTATTGTAAGGGGAATTACCTCACAAAGTTTTGCTAAAACTGAAAATTTTGTCATCATTTATTCATTCTTAAATTCTATCACCTGTATACACACCTGCTTTACTTTCTTCTGTTGACCAAGACATTTGGGTTGAATATTTTAATTTAAATTAAATTGAAAAAGTGAATCCAGCTATTGGGTCTGTCCATGTTTGACACGTTTGGTTACAAAAAAATGCATATATTATTTTTTTTACAATAATATAGGAAAGAGCTTAATTAAAATTAACATCTCTGACCCAACGTTAGGTCACAAAAAAACATTGTTGGAGAGTAGTCTGTTTATCAATGGAAAACTACAAATTCTGTGATCATTTACTCACCTTTCACTTGTATACTAACCAGTTTTACTAAACACAAAAGAATATATTTTGAAGAATGCTGGAAACCTAACCATTGACTCCTGTAATATTTGTTTGTCCTACTGTTTTAATGTTTGGGGGAACTGTTCATTTAAATCAGGTGAAGAATCAATAATGGTAGCGTCACTGACATTGATTACATTATATATCATTTAAGTCAGTCATAAAAGTTTAAAAGTCTTGTAATAACACTCAATATTGTACATTGTAATCTAGTGCCCTATAAAGGGTTAATAGAAACACTCTTGGCAACATTTGAAAACATCATTTTAAACTGGATGTCTTTCTTCTGGGAACGCTATGCTAACCATTAAGCACTGTGCTGTGTCAAGTAGACAAGCAAACATTTGTGTAGCATAAAACTGCTAAATGGCTTCTTACCTGTGTTAAATCATACTTTGAGTCGGGATGATTTCTACATGTGTTAAATGTTAGTCGGTGGTGTTCGGTTAAAATCCCTCCTCGGCGTTAACCGACACTCGACAAATCAGTCACGTCATCACTCAAAGCGCGCGCGCGGGAAACAGCCCCGAGTCCCCGGCGACCCGCCGCTCATCTGTCAAACCTTCAGCCCTTTTCCTCGCATTATTTTCCACCATATATTATTCTTTCCTCGCGTCTTTTTCGAGTAGGCCGGGAGTGCGGTGGGTGTTTGAACTGGAAGCGTCTTGGCGTTGTTTTCTTTACTAAAACACCTGTACAAACAGCGCCTGCGCCAAGTGACAGAATCTCCTCAGAAGCGCGGGAACTGCGACTGAAATACAAAATCTTCATTCGGTCAGTCTTTGCGCCTCAGTTATCATCGCCGGTACACATAGAGATCATTAAATCATACAGTCAGTGTATTTAAATATATATATATATTACGAAAGGTGGCGCAGACGCAGTAGGTAGTGCTGTCACCTCACAGCAAGAAGGTCGGTGGTTCGAGCCTCGCCTGGGTCAGTTGGTGTTTCTGTGTGGAGTTTGCATGTTCTCCCTGCATTCGAGTGGGTTTCCTCCGGGTGCTCCAGTTTACCCCACAGTCCAAACACGTGTGAATTGGGTAGGCTAAATTGTCTGTAGTGAATGAGTGTGGATGGATGTTTCCCAGAGATGGGTTGCAGCTGGGTTATGGTTAGGGGCTGGGCATCCGCTGTGTAAAACATATGCTGGATAAGTTGGCGGTTCATTCTGCTGTGGTGACCCCAGATTAATAAAGGGACTAAGCTGAAAATAAAATGAATAAATTACGAAAAGGAAATAATATATTTCATTACAGCACTTAAACAGATGCAATAAGGCACTGTTAGTATTAAACTGGCCAGGTTTAAAAAAATAAATACAAAATAATCACACAAAATTATTAATACATTAGATTTACCTATGAAGCTTATTCTTAAATATTGAAGCTGGACACGTCTGATTTATTTAATGTGACTAAGTTGTTTCTGAATATCTTGAGGAATACAAAAGCAACGCTCATACGATTTCTCTTCTGCAGCAGAATATTAATATTAGACTGAAACCAGACCTGTTAGGCCAACAGACAAAACAAGTGTAATATTTGAGGCAATAACAATAAACAATAACATTTAAAACTCTTAATTCATTAATCGTTACGTTGTTGTGCTGTCTTGTGATACCCCACATGAAAAAATACTGCAGTAATTTATAGCAAATACCATAGTGTATTTGAACTGTACTACTACTGTACTTGAATTAATCTCTTGTGTCATTCTAATTCTAATTGCTAAGGTAACACAACTATAGTAATTATTCTGTTGTTCTGATTCCACAATTGCTATGGTAACGCAACCAATAGTCATTAATCTGCTGTGGTGATTCTACAGTTGCTATGGTAACACAAAAACTACAGTAATTGATCTGTTGTGGTGATTCTACAGTTGCTATGGTAACACAACAACTATAATAATTGATCTGTTGTGGTGGTTCCAGTTTCTATGGTAACACAACCAATATCTTAATTCACCTGTTGGTGTGATTCTGCAGTTGCTATGGTAACCCAACTACAGTGATTGATTTGTTGTGGTGATTCGACAGTTGCTATAGTAACACAACTACAGTGATTGATTTGTTGTGGTGATTCGACAGTTGCTATGGTAACACTACTACAGTGATTGATTTGTTGTGGTGATTCGACAGTTGCTATGGTAACACAACTACAGTGATTGATTTGTTGTGGTGATTCGACAGTTGCTATGGTAACACAACTACAGTGATTGATTTGTTGTGGTGATTCGACAGTTGCTATGGTAACACTACTACAGTGATTAATTTGTTGTGGTGATTCGACAGTTGCTATGGTAACACAAAAACTATAGTAATTGATCTGTTGTGGTGATTCCACAGTTTCAATGGTAACACAACCACTATCGTAATTCATCTGTTGCGGTTATTCTGCAGTTGCTTTGGTAGCGCAACCACTAGTGATTAATCTGCTGTGGTGATTCTACAGTTGTTATGGTAACATAACCACTGGAGCAATTAATATGCTGTGGTGTTTCTACAGTTGCTATGGTAACGGAACAACTATAGTAATTGATCTGTTGTGGTGATTCTACAGTTGCTATGGTAACACAACAACTATAATAATTGATCTGTTGTGGTGATTCTACAGTTGCTATGGTAACACAACAACTATAATAATTGATCTGTTGTGGTGGTTCCAGTTTCTATGGTAACACAATCACTATCTAAATTCACCTGTTGGTTGTATTCTGCAATTGCTATGGTAACACAACCACAATGATTAATTTGTTGTTGTGATTCTACAGTTGCTATGGTAACACAACTACAGTAATATAAACAGGCGACCCAATACTGTATTTTCTATGGTATATTAAACAACAATACACAGCAACTCACTGTCGTAAAAACTAAAGTATACTACAGTATTTATTATAGTTCAGAGAATTCATTTACAAACGGTTGTATAATACACTTGCCTATCCCACTGTCTACTTACTATACAGTACTATAGTAAATGAATGCATGAATTGTAGTGTCTATAGTCTAATGCAGTTCATTACTATACATCATTATAGCGTGAGAAGCGTATTATAGTATATATTTATTGCTCTGAGCGGCCGCGCATGCGCAGTAAATGAAACGTCACGCCGAGTGTAATAATAATAATAATAATAATCCGCGTATAATTCCACATCAGCTGAAGTGATGAGCGCTGGACTCGCCCTGAACAGCTCGTGTGTAAGTGCTGTCAAGAGGAGACTATTTCAAGCGCAATTACTCACCGGCATCACGTTACAGTAAATTACAGGCAGACGTTTGAATGATATTAATATTGGACAATATTCCTGACCACATGTCTACATCCTGCTCCGCATTAATACATCTTCTGACCGTGGGACTCGGAAAAGACATTTCTTACTTTCCAGTGGAATGAAGATGGAGAGGGGAAGGGAGAAAAGCAGACGTGCAGGTCAGCGAGTGACATTTATTCCTCAAAGACGCTCTACAACACCTGGAGCTCACAAACACAGTCAGCATATACAGAGAAATATTCAGAGGTCAGAGCATCAAACTGATCTAAGTAGAGGGATCCGGGCGTCCCGTGGAAATGAAAACACACACACACACACACACACACACACACAGGCCAACAAATCAGTCAAACGGTGTTTACAGGCCGCCTGCACACCCTCAGCCCAGCTCGGCTCTGTGTGACTGCGCTCTACTGCAGATTATTGCTCCAGTATGATGCTCATAATCATCAAATATCTGTCATGAACATGGAGCGGCAGGATTAACCTGCTCCCCACACATGCGCTTTCTTCAGCTGGCCGGGGAGGCTTTCCGTACAGAAATAGAATGTTGCCACAACCTTCGATTAACATTCCCAGAACGTTCCCGTAACCTTTTCACCCTGCTGTAACGCAAGTGAATTCATCATCACATGGAGGATTAAATATGAATCATTTACGGTTACTTCATGATTATAAACAGCACAATCTCTGTAGTGTTCGTCTTTATTTTCATTTTAAGGGGCCTTTAACAAAAACAACCAATTCTGAAGCACAGGAGAATGTTAGGAGAATGTTTGCTCATCTGAGATATTCACTCTCCATGGAGAAATACTGTGTGGGATAAATCAGAGGACTCACTGTGAAGAAGTGCTGAGAGTAGATGATCAGCATGAGCACACACACACATACGCACGCACGCACGCACACACACACACACACACACACACACACTCTCTCACACACATTCACTAACTCAAACAAACAAACACACTCTCTCTCACACACACACACTGGTGTGGTCGTGAGTGAGTGTGTTCCTCCTGCAGCAGTCAGTGGTCTCGGTGTGGTCCTCATCCGTCATCTCCGCTCACAGGTAAAGGGTGAAATGTAAACCTGTCACATGTTAAAGCTTCATCAGGAACACACACACACACACACACACACACACACACACACACGCCAACTGACAAACGACAAGAGCGAGGAGAGCACAGAGCCAGTTCAGCAGTGTCCACCGTGTGTGTGTGTGTGAGAGAGAGAGAGAGAGCGAGAGAGAGTCTGTTTGTATCTCTTCTGTGTGTGTGTGTGTATATATATATGTGTGTGTGTGTGTGTTCAGAGTCTGCAGGCACACACACACTTGTAGATCTCAGATGGACGTTCACTGGATGACACACATGGAGCTGCGCGGAGTGTTGACGGCTCGAGCCACAGACTCCTGACTGTAGTTGACAATATCTGCTTTGACCACCTGCTGCACAAACACACACACACACACACACACACACACACACACACACACACACACACACACACACACACACACTTTATTTAGAATGTGATCACTTTGAGATCATTAAGTGACTATCACTATAGTAAAGTCTGGTAGAGTTAGGGCTGGGTCATTCAGCCTAAAATCAACACCTCGATTAATTCAACACTGTAACTCGATTATTGATTAATGAGCCATTCTTTTATTTTTCCCCCTCATAGTTCAGACAGGTACAGTAAACACACTCACATATTACAAGTCAGACACTTCTGAGTGAAGGGTGCAGTACCTGATGTTAACATGACTGAAGGAAACACACACACACACACTCTATCTACTCTCTATGATTATGTATTGAACATCAACACTGAGCGACTGGAATTAAAACACACATTAGGGCTGAGCAGTTAATGGAAATTCAGTTTTGATTTTGTCTCTTATGGAAAATCATGAGTGAAGATAATCGATTATTGCATCATATACCGCCTCTTTGCAGATGTACACACACACTGCTCTGCACAGCTCAGCTCCACATGAACATGACTAACAGCAGGTACTGTATGTAACGTTTGCAGCACGTGACGCACATCATTCATTGATGCACACTCACATCATTCATGTTTTTAAAAGCGTGAAAGAGACTGCATGCTGTTGTGTGTGTGTGTGTGTGTGTGTGTGTGTGTGTGTGTGTGTGTGCGCGCTCAGCCTCAGAGCACACACACATCTAAAGTCATCTTGATGTGAGCGCTTTAATGGTCAGATACATGTGATTATTCATATTAATCCTCATTTATATAATAAATAAACGAGTTGAGAATTATAAGAGAAGTGAAAGTGAAACCATTATTCAGAACTGGACTGCTCTTAAAGAGACAGCGCACTATATTCCTGCTGCCCACTGTGTTTATCATCAATCAAACAACAACAGGAGAAAATCCCTCACTGCTGTTGACTGAAGGACTGCTGGAGCTGTAGTTAAAGAGTTTTTCTCACAGTGGAGATGCTTAAAGCACAGTTTCTTTCATATTTTTAATATTAATAATAATATTGAGCTTAAAATGGCTTTAAAACTATTAAAAACTGCTTTTATTCTAGCTGAAATAAAACAAATAAGACTTTCTCCAGAAGAAACAATATTAGAGGAAATACTGTGAGAAACTCCTGAATCTGAGAAACATCATGTGGGGAATAATTATGAATAAAAAATTCACAGCAGGGCGAATAGTTTTGAGTTGAACTGTGTGTCATTATTAATAATGGTGATTAGGATATTTCCCATAATCGAGCTGCTCTATCACACATTACCAAACATCAACAGCCATTTTACTCTTATAAATATGAATAACTTGCACTTTTGGAGACAAAATAAATGATTATTTCCAATGTTTTTCATCTTATG